>NW_024599720.1:0-80683 GCF_016772045.2 Ovis aries | reverse complement strand
AACTTAGGCCCCGGCATCGACGGGAGAGGAACCAGAGGCCCCCGAGGAACTCGCATGGGAATGGCCTTTCCTGAGGCCACCAGAGCGGGTCCCTGAGGTCCTCACAAGTCGAGAGCACCTGCCGCAACTCGAGAAAATCCAGGAGGTTTTGCCTCCAGGCGAGATGAGGCCCATTTCCGCTGAGGCTTCCGAGGCTAATCACATCTAACCACTGGAACTTCCAAAGGGTCCTTCACCCTGCAACTCAAGAAGTTCCCGACACCCCGTCTCCACTCGAGAGAAGCACGAGGGTCCCACACACATCCAGGGGAGCCCTGCCGCCTCCTAGCTCGAGATGAGGATCCTTTCCCTGTTTCGTAGGGAAAGAATTCCCTGCTCCTGCCGCATCTCAAGAGGAGGCGCTCTCCACAGGAAAGCGAGGAACTCCAGGGTCGCCACTCTCCAAGAGTCCCCAGATGTGCAGTCCATTCCAGAGGAACCTGTTTTCCTGCACTGCCTTGACGTCTGCCGAGGATCGACTCACCACGGCACGTGGACAGCCCTAAAGGTGGGAAAGCCTCGTGGGAAAGCCTCGAGGAAAGCCATAGATCCTTGATCCACGCGGCGGAATGCGGACACTGCTGCTACCGCCTGGAGGAAAGCGCAGTGCATGCCCGCATTCAGACGAGGACTGACTCCCCTGGGGAGACTCCAGAAGTACCAAGATCCATGTCAGCACTGGAGAGGAATCTCAGGTTCCGGCCCCGACTCACACAAGGTCTTAGGCCCCGGCATCGACGGGAGAGGAATCCGAGAGGCCCCGAGGAACTCGCATGGACTGGCCTTCCTGAGGCCACCAGAGCGGGTCCTGAGGTCCCTTTCGTAAGTCGAGAGCACCTGCCGCAACTCGAGAAAATCCAGGAGGTTTTGCCCTCCAGGCGAGATGAGGCCCATTTCCGCTGAGGCTTCTCAGGCTTCAACCACTCTCTCAACCCTGGAACTTCCAAAGGGTCCTTCACACCCTTGCTGCAACTAAAGAAGTTCCCGACATACCCGTCTCCACTCGAGGGAAGCACCAGGGTCCCGCACACATCCAGGGAGCCCTGCTTCCGCCTCCTAGCTCGATGAGGGATCCTTTCCCTGTTTCGGGGAAAGAAATCCCGGCGTTCCCGTCGCATCTCAAGAGGAGGCGCTCCACAGGAAAGGCGAGAGGAACCCCAGGGTCGTGCCACCATTCCAAGAGTCCCCCAGATATGTCAGTCCATTCCAGAGGAACCTGTTTTCCTGCACTGCCTTGACGTTCAGCCGAGGATCACTCCCACCACGTGTGCACGTGGACAGCCCTGTGGGAAAGCCTCGTGAAAGCCTCGTGGAAAACTCGAGGGAAAGCCATCGATCCCTTGATCCACGCGGCGGACTGCGTGACACTGCTACCGCTCTGGAGGAAAGCCATGCATGCCCCGCATTCAGACGAGGACTGACTCCCTGGGAGACTCCAGAAGTACCTCAAGATCCATGTCAGCACTGGAGAGGAATCTCAGGTTCCGGCCCCGACTCACACAAGGTCTTAGGCCACGGCATCGACGTGAGAGAACCCCGAGAGGCCCCCGAGAACTCGCATGGGGACTGCCCTTTCCTGAGGCCACCAGAGCGGTCCCTGAGGTCCCCGTCGAAAGTCGAGAGCACCTGCCGCAACTCGAGAAAATCCAGGAGGTTTTGCCCTCCAGGCGAGATGAGGCCCATTTCGCTGAGGCTTCGAGGCTAATCACATCTAACCACTGGAACTTCCAAAGGGTCCTTCACACCTGCTGCAACTCAAGTTCCCGACATACCCGTCTCCAATCGAGAGGAAGCACGAGGGTCCCGCACACATCCAGGGGAGCCGCGTTTCCGCCTCCTAGCTCGAGATGAGGGATCCTTTGCCTGGCTCGTAGGGAAAATACCCCGGCGTTCCCATCGCATCTCAAGAGGAGGCGCTCACAGGAAAGGTGAGAAACTCCAGGGTCGTGCCACCATTCCAAGAGTCCCAGATGTGTCAGTCCATTCCAGAGGAACCCTGCCCTGCACTGCCTTGACGTTCAAGCCGAGGATCGACTCCCACCACGTGTGCACGTGGACAGCCCTGGGAAAGCCTCGGGAAAGCCTCGTGGAAAGACTCGAGGAAAGCCATAGATCCTTTGATCCACGCGGCGGAATCGGTGACACTGCTGCTACCGCCTGGAGGAAAGGCAAGTGCATGCCCGCATTCGAGACGAGGACTGACTCCCTGGGGAGACTCCAGAAGTACCCCAAGATCCATGTCAGCACTGGAGAGGAATCCTCAGGTTCCGGCCCCGACTCCACAAGGTCTTAGGCCCCGGCATCGACGGAGAGGAATCCCGAGAGGCCCCCGAGGAACTCGCATGGGGACTGGCCTTTCCTGAGGCCACCAGAGCGGGTCCCTGAGGTCCCCACGTAAGTCGAGCACCTGCCGCAACTCGAGAAAATCCAGGAGGTTTTGCCTCCAGGCGAGATGAGGCCCATTTCCATGAGGCTTCTCGAGGCTAATCACATCTAACCACTGGAACCCAAAGGGTCCTTCACACCCTGCTGCAACTCAAGAAGTTCCCCACATACCCGTCTCCACTCGAGAGGAAGCACGAGGGTCCCGCACACATCCAGGGGAGCCCCGTCCGCCTCCCAGCTCGAGAGAGGGATCCTTCCTGTTTCTTAGGGAAAGAACCCCGGCGTTCCATTCCAAGAGTCCCCAGATGTCAGTCCATTCCAGAGGAACCTGTTTTCCTGCACTGCCTTGATTTCAAGCCGAGGATCGACTCCACCACGTGTGCACGTGGGACAGCCCTGTGGGAAAGCCTCGTGGAAAGCCTCGTGGGAAAGACTCGAGGAAAACCATAGATCCTTTGATCCAGGCGGATGCGTGACACTGCTGCTACCGCTGGAGGAAAGCGCAAGTGCATGCCCCATTCGAGACGAGGACTGACTCCCCTGGGGAGACTCTAGAAGTACCCCAAGATCCATGTCAGCACTGGAGAGGAATCCTCAGGTCCGGCCCCGACTCCACACAAGGTCTTAGGCCCCGGCACGACGGGAGAGGAATCCCGAGAGGCCCCGAGGAACTCGCATGGGGACTGGCCTTCCTGAGGCGACCAGAGCGGGTCCCTGAGGTCCCTTCGTAAGTCGAGAGCACCTGCCGCAACTCGAGAAAATCCAGGAGGTTTTGCCTCCAGGCGAGATGAGGCCCATTTCCGCTGAGGCTTCTCGAGGCTAATCACATCTAACCACTGGAACTTCCAAAGGTCCTTCACACCCTTGCTGCAACTCAAGAAGTTCCCTGACATACCTGCTCCACTCGAGAGGAAGCACGAGTCCCGCACACATCCAGGAGCCCCGTTTCCGCCTCCTAGCTCGAGATGAGGATCCTTTCCCTGTTTCGGGAAAGAACCCCGGCGTTCCGCTGCATCTCAAGAGGAGGCGCCTCCACAGGAAAGGCGAGAGGAACTCCAGGGTCGTGCCACCATTCCAGAGGAACCTGTTTTCCTGCACTGCCTTGACGTCTGCCGAGGATCGACTCCCACCACGTGTGCACGTGGACAGCCCTGTGGGGAAAGCCTCGTGGAAAGCCTCGAGGAAACCATAGATCCTTTGATCCACGGGCGGACTGCGTGACACTGCTGCTACCGCTCTGGAGGAAAGCGCAAGCATGCCCGCATTCGAGACGAGGACTGACTCTGGGGAGACTCCAGAAGTACCAAGATCCATGTCAGCACTGGAGAGGATCCTCAGGTTCCGGCCCCGACTCACACAAGGTCTTAGGCCCCTGCATCGACGGGAGAGGAATCGGGAGGCCCCGAGGAACTCGCATGGGGACTGGCCTTTCCTGAGGCCACCAGAGCGGGTCCCTGAGGGCCCCGTCGTAAGTCGAGCACCTGCCGCAACTCGAGAAAATCCAGGAGGTTTTGCCCTCCAGGCGAGATGAGGCCCATTTCACTGAGGCTTCGAGGCTAATCACATCTAACCACTGGAACTTCCAAAGGGTCCTTCACCCCTTGCTGCAACTCAAGAAGTTCCCGACATACCCGTCTCCACTCGAGAGGAAGCACGAGGTCCCGCACACATCCAGGGAGCTCGCTTCTCCTAGCTCGAGATGAGGGATCCTTTCCTGCTCTAGGGAAAGAATTCCCAGCTCCTGTCGCATCTCAAGAGGAGGCGCTCTCCACAGGAAAGGCGAGAGGAACCCCAGGGTCGTGCCACCATTCCAAGAGTCCCCAGATGTGTCAGTCCATTCCAGAGGAACCTGTTTTCCCTGCACTGCCTTGACGTTCAAGCCGAGGATCGACTCCCACCACGTGCACGTGGGACAGCCCTGTGGGAAAGCCTCGTGGGAAAGCCTCCTGGGAAAGACTCGAGGGAAAAGCATAGATCCTGTGATCCACCCGGCGGACTGCGTGACGCTGCTGCTACCGCTCTGGAGGAAAGCGAAAGTGCATGCCCGCATTCGAGACGAGGACTGACTCCGAGACTCAGAAGTACCCCAAGATCCATGTCAGCACTGGAGAGGAATCTCAGGTTCCGGCCCCGACTCCACACAAGGTCTTAGGCCCCATCGACGGGAGAGGAATCCCGAGAGGCCCCCGAGAACTCGCATGGGACTGGCCTTTCCTGAGGCCACCAGAGCGGGTCCCTGAGGTCCCTGCCGTGTTGAGAGCACCTGCCGCAACTCGAGAAAATCCCGGAGGTTTTGCCCTCCAGGCGAGATGAGGCCCATTTCCGCTGAGGCTTCGAGGCTAATCACATCTAACCACTGGTTCCAAAGGTTCCCCACCCTTGCTGCAACTCAAGAAGTTCCCGACATACCTGTCTCCACTCGAGAGGAAGCACGAGGGTCCCGCACACATCCAGGAGCCCCGTTTCCGCCTCCTAGCTCGAGATGAGGGATCCTTTCCTGTTCTCAGGGAAAGAATTTCAGCCTCGCTCGCATCTCAAGAGGAGGCTTCCACAGGAAAGGCGAGAGGAACTCCAGGTCGTGCCACCATTCCAAGAGTCCCCCAGATGTGTCAGTCCATTCCAGAGGAACCTGTTTTCCTGCACTGCCTTGACGTTCAAGCCGAGGATCGACTCCCACCACGTGTGCACGTGGGACAGCCCTGTGGGAAAGCCTCGTGGGAAAGCCTCGAGGAAGCCATAGATCCTTTGATCCACGCGGCGGACTGTGACACTGCTGCTACCGCTCTGGAGGAAAGCGGTGCATGCCCGCATTCGAGACGAGGACTGACTCTGTATACCCCAAGATCCATGTCAGCACTGGAGAGGAAACTCAGGTTCCGGCCCTGACTCACAAGGTCTTAGGCCCCGGCATCGACGGGAGAGGAATCCCGAGAGGCCCCGCAACTCGCATGGGGACTGGCCTTTCCTGAGGCCACCAGAGCGGTCCCTGAGGTCCCGCCAAGTCGAGAGCACCTGCCAAAACTGAGAAAATCCAGGAGGTTTTCCCTCCAGGCGCGATGAGGCCCAGTTCCGCTGAGGCGCCTCGAGGCTAATTCACCTAACCTCTGGAACTTCCAAAGGGTCCTTCACACCCTTGCTGCAACTCAAGAAGTTTCCCGACATACCCTCTCCACTGAGAGGAAGCACGGGTCCTGCCCACATCCAGAAGAGCCCGTCCGCCTCTTAGCTCGAGATGAGGGATCCTTTCCCTGCTTGTTCGGAAAGAATCCGGCGTCCTGTCGCATCTCAAGAGGAGGCGCTCCACAGGAAAGGCGAGAGCAACCCAGGGTCGTGCCACCATTCCAAGAGTCCCCCAGATGTCTCAGTCCATTCCAGAGGAACCTGTTTTCCTGCACTGCCTCGACTTTCACGCCGAGGATCGACTCCCACCACAGTCTCACGTGGGACAGCCCTGTGGGAAAGCCTCGTGGAAAGCCTCAGGGAGCCACAGAGATCCCTTGATCCACGCGACGGAAGCGTGACACTGCTACAGCTCTGGAGGAAAGCGACATGCATGCCCCTGAGAGGACTGACCCCTGGGGAGACTCCAGAAGTACCCCAAGATCCATGTCAGCACTGGAGAGGAATCTCTCAGGTTCCGGGCCCGACTCCACACAAGGTCTTAGGCCCCGGCATCAAAGGGAGAGGAATCCTCAGAGGCCTCGAATACCTGCATGGGACTGGCCTTTCCTGAGGCCACCAGAGCGGGTCCTGAGGTCCCCGTAAGACGAGCACCTGCCACAACTGAGAAAATCCAGGAGGTTCCCTCCAGGCGAGATGAGGCCCATTTCCGCTGAGGCTTCCGAGGCTAATCACATCTAACCCTGGAACTTAGGGTCCTTCACAGCCTTGCTGCAACTCAAGTTCCCCGACATACCCGTCTCCCACTCGAGAGGAAGCACGAGGGTCCCGCCACATCCAGAGGAGCCCCAGTTCGCCTCCGTAGCTCGAGATGAGGGATCCTTTCCTGCTTGTCTGGAAAGAATTGACCTCTGCATGCCTCAAGAGGAAGCGCTCACAGGAAAGGCGAGAGAACTCCAGCGTCGTGCCACCATTCCAAGAGTCCCCAGATGTCTCAGTCCATTCCAGAGAACCTGTTTTCTGCACTGCCTCGACTCACGCCGAGGATCGACACCCACCACGGTGGCACGTGAAGCAGCCCTGTGGGAGCCGAAAGCCTCTAGCCTCGAGGAAAGCCACAGATCCCTTGATCCACGCGACGGAAGCGTGACACTGCTACTGCTCTGGAGGAAAGCGCATGCATGCCCCATTCGAGACGAGGACTTACTCCCTGGGAGACTCCAGAAGTACCCCAAGATCCATGTCAGCACTGGAGAGGAATCCTCAGGTTCCGGCCCCATCACACAAGGTCTTAGGCCCCGCATCGAAGAGAGAATCCCAGAGGCCCCGAGAAACTCGCATGGGGACTGGCCTTTCCTGAGGCCACCAGAGCGGTCCCTGAGGTCCCCATAAGTCGAGAGCACCTGCCGCAACTCGAGAAAATCCAGGTTTTGCCCTCCAGGCGAGATGAGGCCCATTTCCGCTGAGGCTTTGAGGCTCACACCTAACATCTGGAACTTCCAAAGGTCCTTCACCCTGCTGCAACTGAAGTTCCCCGACATACCTGTCTCCACTCGAGAGGAAGCACGAGGTCCCCGCCCACATCCAGAGGAGCCCCGTTTCCGCCTCCTAGCTTGAGATGAGGGATCCTTTCCCTGCTTGGTCGGGAAAGAATTCTGCGTCCTCGTCCCATCTCAAGAGGAGGCGTCTCCACAACGCGAAAGGAACACCAGGGTCGTGCCACCAAACCAAGAGTCCCCATTGTCTCAGTCCATTCCAGAGGAACCTGTTTTCCCTGCTGCCTCACTTTCACGCCGAGGATCGACTCCACCACGTGGCACGTTGACAGCTCTGTGGGAAGCCTCGTGGGAAAGCCTCAGGAAATCCTCGAGGAAAGCCACAGATCCCATGATCGACGCGAAGGGCGTGACACTGCTGCTACAGCTCGGGAGGAAAGCGCACGCATGTCCCCAGAGCGAGGGCTGACTTCCTGGGAGACTCCAGAATACCCCAAGATCCATGTCAGCACTGGAGAGGAATTCTCAGGTTCCCGCCCGACTCCACACAACAATCTTAGGCCCTGCATCGACGGGAGGTAATCCCCAGAGGCCACCGAACAAGTCGATGGGACGGGCCAGTCTTGAGGCCACCAGAGCGGTTTCCTTAGGTCACCGTCGTAAGACGAGACCACCTGTCAAAACTCGAGAAAATCCAGGAAGTTCTCCCATCCAGGCTCGATGAGGCCCATTTCCGCTGAGGCTTCTCGAGGCTAATCACATCTAACCTCTGGAACTTCCAAAGGGTCCTTCACACCCTTGCTGCAACTCAAGAAGTTCCCGACATACCCCTCTTCACTCGAGAGAAAGCACGAGGGTCCCGCCACATCCAGAAGAGCCCGTTTCCTCGTAGGTGGAGATGAGGGATCCTTTCGCTGATTGTTCGGGAAAGAACCGGCGTTCCTGTCGCATCTCAAGAGGAGGCGCTCCACAGGAAAGGAGAGGAACTCCAGTGTCGCCACCATTCCAAGAGTCCCCCAGATGTCTCAGTCCATTCCGGAGGAACCTGTTTTCCTGCACTGCCTCGACTTTCACGCCGAGGATCGACTCACCACAGTCTCACGTGGGACAGCCCTGTGGGAAAGCCTCGTGGAAAAGCCTCGAGGGAAAGCCAGATCCCTTGATCCACGCGACGGGAAGCGTGACACTGCTGCTACAGGTTGGAAAGCGCACGTGCATGCCCCTCTCGAGACGAGGACTCACTCCCCTGGGGAGACTCCAGAAGTGACCCAAGATCCATTTCAACACTGGAGAGGAATCATGTTCCGGGCCCAACTCCACACAAGGTCTTAGGCCCCGCAAAGTGAGAGGAATCCCAAGATGCCCGCGAGAAACTGCATGGGGACTGGCCTTCCTGAGGCCACCAGAGCGTGTCCCTGAGGTCCCCGTGGTAAGTCGAGAGCACCAGCCGCAACTCGAAAAAATCCAGGAGGTTTTGCCTCCAGGCGAGAAGAGTCCCATTTCCACTGATGCTTCTCGAGGCTAATCACACCTAACCTCTGGAACTTCCAAAGGTCCTTCACTCCCTTGCTGCAACTCAAGAAGTTCCCCGACTTACCCGTCTCCACTCGAGAGGAAGCACGAGGGTCCTGGGCACATCCAGAGGAGCCTCGTTTCCGCCTAGTGGCTCGAGATGAGGCATCCGCTTTTGGTCGGGGAAGAATTCTCGGCTCCCGCTGCATCTCAAGAGGAGGCGGTCGCAATAGGAAAGGCGAGAGAACTCCAGCGTGCCACCATTCCGAGCCCCCAGATGTCTCAGTCCATTCCAGAGGAACCTATTTTCATGCACTGCCTCGACTTTCACGCCGAGGATCGACTCCCACCACGGTGGCAGGTGGGACAGCCCTGTGTTAAAGCCTCGTGGGAAAGCCACGTGGGAAAGCCTCGTGGGAAAGACACGTGGGAAAACCTCGTGGGAAAGCCTCGACGGAAAGCCACAGATCCCTTGATCCACGCGACAGGAAGCGTGACACTGCTGCTACTGCTCTGGAGGAAAGTGCATGCCCCATTCGAGACGAGGACTTACTCTCCTGGGGAGACTCCAGAAGTACCCCAAGATCCATGTCAGCCCTGGAGAGGAATCCTCAGGTTCTGGCCCCGACTCCACACAAGGTCTTAGGCCCCGGCATTGAACGGAGAGGAATGCCGAGAGGCCCCCGAGCAACTCGCATGGGGACTGGCCTTTCCTAAGGCCACCAGAGAGTGTCCCTGAGGTCCCCGTCGTAAGTCGAGAGCACCTGCCGCAACTCGAGAAAATCCAGGAGGTTTTCCCTCCAGGCGAGATGAGGCCCATTTCGTTGAGGCTTCGAAGCTAATCAAACCTAAAGTCTGTAACTTCCAAAGGTCCTTCACACCCTTGCTGCAACTCAAGAAGGCCTGACATACCCGTCTCCACTCGAGAGGAAGCACGAGGGTCCGGCCCACATCCAGAAGAGCCCCGTTTCCGCTCAGCTCGTGATGAGGGATCCTTTCGCTGGTGGCCGGAAAGAATTCCCGGCGTCCCCGTCGCATCTCAAGAGGAGGCGCTCCACAGGAAAGGCGAGAGGTATGCCAGCGTCGTTCCACCATTCCAAGAGTCCCCAGATGTCTCAGTCCATTCCAGAGGAACCTGTTTTCCTGCACTGCCTCGACTTTCACGCCGAGGATCAACTGCCACTAAGGTGGCACGTGAGACAGCCCTGTGCGAAAGCCTCGTGGAAAGCCTCGTGGAAAATCCTGGAGGGAAAGCCGCAGATCCCATGACTCACGAGATGGGAAGCGTGACACTGCTACAGATCAGAGGAAAGCACCTGCATGCCCCTCTCGAGACGAGGACTGACTCCCTGGGAGACTCCATAATTACCCCATGATCCATGTCAGCATTGGTGAGGAATCCTCAGGTTCCGGCCCTACTCCACACAACTTAGGCCCCGGCACCGACGGGAGAGGAATCACGAGAGGCCCCTAGCAACACGCATGATGACTGGCCTTTCCTGAGGCCGCCAGAGCGGGTCCCTGAAGTCCCCGTGGTAACTTGAGAGCACCTGCTGAAACTCGGGAATATCCAGAAGCCTCTCCATTCCAGGCGACATGAGGCCCATTTCTGCTGAGGCATCTCGAGACTAACCACACCTAACCTCTGGAACTTCGAAAGGGTCCTTCACACCTTTGCTGCAACTCAAGAAGTTCCCGACATACGGGTTCTCTTCCCATTCTGCCATAATGGTGGTGACATCTGCATATCTAAGTTTATTGCTATTTCTTCCGGCAATCTTGATTCCAGCTCAGGTATCTTCCATCCCAGCATTTTCATGATGTAGTCTGCATATAAGTTAAATAAACAGGTAATATACCTTGACATACTCCTTTTCCTTTTGGAACCAGTATGTTGTTCCATGTCCTGCTCTAACTGTTGCTTCCTGACCTTCATACAGATTTCTCAAGAGGCAGGTTAGGTGGTCTAGTATTCTCTTTCAGAATTGTGGCTAAAACAACAGTATAAGGACCTTTCCGATGTCAGGCCAAGGAATTGTGTTTTCCCATTGAGCCACACCTGATCACTGAGCACAAATTCATGAATCTGTTCCTCAAGGGGGAATGATATTTTTTTACACAAACTTAGTTACCTGATTTATTACCTTACCTAATTGTTCCAGCTGCTGTGAAATCCCACCTCCTTTCTGTGGAAAATCTGCTAACACCTGCCTCATTTGGGGTGGGGGTTCTCCAGAAAATTTCATAAGGACAACAACTATGGGAACGTGCAGTTACCCGTAATATGAGTAAGTCTGCCAGAAGCAAGCCCCATCCATGTACAGTCAGTCTCTATGATCCATTTTGAAAGAGTCTCTTCAAGAGTTTGGTTGTTTCTTTCCACCATTCCAGAACACTGGGGCCTATATGTATGTAATTTCCACTGATATTTAGAGCTTCACATACCTGTTAATTAACGCTACAAAGACAGGGCCATTGTCGGATTCTATACTGGTTGGAAACCCAAGTCTGGGAATTATTTCAAATCAGCGAGCTACTTCATTTCTTTTCAGATCAGGTAGGGGCCTCTGCCCAACCAGAGAAGGTACCTACTATTCTAGTAAGTAATGATAACAGGTGACTGCCTTTGCTTCCCCGAGACACTCGCTTCCTGCATCCTGAGAACTCACGTCTCAGCCAGTTGGAAAGCGCTTCTGAGGTCATTATTCAGGGGCAATTTCCTGAGCCTGGCCAGGGAGTGGCTCCACCTCAGGAAAGGCAGAGCCACAGCCACACATCTGTCCCATCCCCTTTGCTCTGTAGGAGAGCTCTAGTGAGCCTAGGTCTGTCAGGAAAATTCTTGGCTCCTATGGGGACACATTCTATGTGTGAAACTGCATACAGGACCGAGGGGCCACAGGGCGCCTGTTTCTCTCGGGGCCGGAGGGGTGGGGGCCTGAAGCAGTGGCCCAGCAACAGCCCCACATCCATCCAATTGCTCTTTTCTTACCTCTGATAGAACTAGCTTTGTTCCAGCCTTTGGCAATTTGAGGCAAGGGCCCCACTTCCTCCCCAAGGAGGCATGGGACCTACTTTGAGTGGAAAGGCCCTCACGGAGCTGAACCCCAGGAAGGCACCCAGTCATGTCTGACACATTCCTGCATCCTGCTTCTTCATGAGCAATACCGCTATAAGCTAGGAATGTCTTTCCAAGGCTCAGAAAGGACAGGGGAGATGCTGGTGCTGCCTCTGAATTTCGGTCCTCTGAGCAGACCTGGAGGTCTCCCTTGAAGAAGCAAACCAGTTTCTTCCAAATACAGGCTTGCAAACACACACTGGGTGGCTGCCTCTTCTTCCCTGAAGGACGATCACTTTCCCACATCCTGTGAACTCTGCATCCCAGCCTGCTGGAAAGCGCTTGAGGTCATTTTTCAGGGACAATTTTCCTGGAGCCCGGGGCCGTAGGGAGGGCCCCATGCTCGCTGGGAAAGGCAGAGTCACATCCACAGTCTGTTCTATCCCTTTGCCCTGTAGGAGAGCTCTAGTGAGCCTAGGTCTGTCAGGAAAATTCTTGGCTCCTATGGGGACACATCCTGTGTGTTAACCTGCATATGGGACCTAGGGGCCACAGGGCGCCTGCTCCTCTCGGGGGGTAACCTGAAGTGGTGCGGCCCAGCAACAGCCTGAACATCCATCTAATTGCTCTTTCTTCCTTCTGATAGAGCTAGCTTTGCTTCTCGCTTTGGCATTTCGGAAGCCAGGGGAGCCCCACCGCTGTTGTCCTGGGGTCTATTGGAGGTACCAGGTCTATTGGACCCCAGCATGGCACCCGACCCCTCAGACACTCCCGCAGCCTCCTTCCCATGGGCAGGACTGTTCTGACCTAGGAATGTTCCCAAGGCTCAGAAAATGCAGGAGACACACGGCCCTGACTCTGGAACTGAGGCCGTTGAGCAGGCCTGGAGGTCTGACGTCTGAGACGGCAAACGCTTGCTGCGGACAGGTGAAAACACACTCTGGGGCTGCCTTTCCTTCCTCCAAGGAAGATAGCTTTCCAGTCTCCTCCGCTGAGTCATACAAGGCTGGAAAGGTCTGGCTTAGAGGGCATTTCTCAGCGGCAATGGCCCCTGAGGCCCTGCACCCAGGGAGGGATCCTACCTCCCAGGGGAAGTCAAAGCAACCTCCAAACAGCTGTTCTATCATGTTTCTCTGCAGGAGGGAGCTAGTGAGCCCAGGTCTGTCTGGAACGTTCTTGGATCCTGCGGGGAAATCATCCTGGGAGCCCACCTGGATACCAGTCGTAGGGGCTAACATCTGCATTTTCTTCCTTGGAGCCCTAACGCAGTACAGCCTAGCAACTGCTTGAAAATCCATCCTGTTGCTGTTTTCTTCCTCTGACAGAGCGAGCTTTGCCCCACTTTGGGATTTCAGAAGCAAGGTGGTGGCCTGCAACCCTTGCCTGGGGTCCATTGGAGGTGCAAGGTGCCTCGACCAGGTGACCCCAGCATGGCACCTGGCCCCTCAGACACACTCCCGCAGCCTGCTTCCCATGGGCAGGACTGCTCTCCCTAGGAATGTGTTTGCGAGGCCAGGAAACTGCAGGAGACACAAGGCCCTGATTCTGGAATGAGTCTGTTGGAGCAGGCCTGCAGGTCTTATGTCTAACAAGCCAAACACTTGCTGCAAGATACAGGCCTGAAAACACACTCTTGGGCTGCCTTCCTCCAAGGAAGAGAGTTTTCTCAGCCTCCTGTGGGCTGAGAGTCACACAGGGCTGAAAAGCACTTACTGGGAGATTAGTTTTCATTGGCCATGGCCCCTGAGGCCCTGTGCTCAGGGAGGGCCTCTCCCAGGGAAAGTCAAAGGAAGCTCCAAACGGCTGTTCAATCATGTTTCGGAGAGAGTCATTGCCAAGGCAGGTTTATAAGAAGTTCGAGGGTCCCCAAGGAGAGAGGGGTCTAGAATTCTCGAGGAAGAAAGGCACTTTTTCCTCTACATTCCTTCGGATTATATAACAATCATGCATCCTTCTTGAGGACGGTCTCTGGAAAACCTTCTGGCTAATCCTGTTATCTTAAAATGTAAATGATGGGAGTAGGTCTAGTGAGTCTTTACAACCTCCAGACATTCTTTTGTTCATAATAACTTATTGAGAGTATATAACTCATTACTAACACTAGCAAGGGGTACACTGCCCTTGTGATGTCTCTGTCAGAAGCTTTCTCTATCTCCTTTCTACTTGAATAAAACTCGATTGCACAAAAGCTCTGAGCAATCAAGCCTCGTCTTGGGCCCTGGATTGAATTCTTCTCCATAAGCCAAGAATCCCAGCATCTTTTGTGGTTCAGCAACAATATTTCATTTCCTCTGCAGGAGAGAGCTAGTGAGCTTAGGTCTGTCTGGAACATTCTTGGATCCTGTGGGAAAATATCCTGTGCACACATCTGGATACTGGGCCTAGAGGCCAAATTGCATTTTTCCTGCGAGCCTCACGTGGTGTGACTTAGCAACTGCTTGAAAATCCATCCCATTGCTGTTTTCTCCTTCTGACAGACAGAGCTAGCTTTGTTCCCTGCTTTGGGATATCTCAACCGAGGGGCCGGTCCATAGCTACTCGCCTGGGGCCCATTGGATGTGCAAGGTGCCCTCGACTAGGTGACCCTAGCATGGCACTCAGCCCGCTCAGACACACTCCCGAGGCTTCTTTCTCATGGGAAGCACTGCTCCAACCTAGGAATGTGTCTGCAATGCTTGGAAAGTGCAGTGAGACACACAGCCCTGACTCTGGAATTGAGGCCCTCAGAGCAAGCCTGCAGCTCTGATGTCTGAGAAGCAAAACACTTGCTGCAAAGAGAGGCCTGAAAACACACTCTGTGGATGACTTTCCTTCCTCTAAGGAAGACAGTTTTCCAGTCTCCTGCTTCCTGCATGTCACACAGCTGGAATGCGCTTGCTTGGATGTCATGATTCAGAGGCAATGACCACTGAGGCCCTTTGCCCAGGGAGGGCTCCCACACTCATAGGCAAATCAAAGCAACTTCCAAGTGAGTCAGCTCTTCACATCAAGTGGCCAAAGTATTGGAGTTTCAGGTTCAGTATTAGTCCTTCCAATGGATATTCAGACCTGATTTTTAGGATGGAGTGGTTGCGTCTCCTTGTAGTCTAAGCGACCTACAAGCATCTTCTCCACCACTGTTCAAAAGCATCAAATTTTCAGCTGTCACTTTTATAGTACATCTTTCATATCCATCCATGACATATGGAAAACCATAGCCTTGACCGGATGGATCTTTGTTGGCAAAGCAACGTCTCAGCTTTTAATATGCTGTCTAGTTTGGTCATCACTTTCTTCCAAGTCATAAATATGTTTTAAGTTCATGGAGGCAGCCATCACCTGCAGTGATTTCCAAGCCCCCAAAATAGTCTGCTGCTGTTTCCAATGTTTTCCATCTATTTGCCATGAAGTGATGAGACTGGATGCAATGATTGTAGTTTTCTGAATGCTGAGCTTTGGCTAACCACTCTCCTCTTTCACTTTCATCAGAGACTCTTTAGCTCTTCTTCACTTTCTGCCATAAGGGTGGTGTCATCTGACTATCTGAGATTATTGATATTTCTCCCAGCAACCTTGATTCCAGCGTGTGCCCTCCAGCCCAGTGTTTCTCATGCTGTACTCTGCATATGTTAAATAAGCAGGTGACAATATACAGCCTTGACATGTTCCTTTTCCTATGTAGAACCAGTCTGTTGTTCCATGTCCAGTTCGAACTGTTTCTTCCTGACCTGTACAGGTTTCTCAAGAGACAGGTCAGGTGGTCTGGTATTCCCATCTCTTTCAGAATTTTTCCCAGTTTCTGTGATCCACAGTCAAAGGCTTTGGCATTGTCAATAAAGCAGAAATAGATGTTTTTTTTTCCGAAGTCTCTTGCTTTTCAATGATCCAGTGGATGTTGGCAATTTGATCTCTGGTTCTCTGCATTTTTAAATCCCTCTTGAACATCTGGAAGTTCACAGTTCATGTGAACTTGGAGAATTTTGAGCATTACTTTACTAGTGTGTGAGATGAGTGCAATTGTGCAGCAGCTTGAATAGTCTTTGTCATTGCCTTTTGGGATTGGAATGAAACTGACCTAATGACTAGATGTTTTCAATTGCATATGCTGAAAGAACTGGGTGTGCAGTTTTGAAGGAAAAAATCATTTTAACCATTTTCTCTGAAGTGCAAGGCATATCATGGCCATCCCTGAATCATAAAGTCACCTTTCTTTATGTAGTCATAGTTTCATGCCTAAATTATAGGCCAACTCGTGCTCAACTTGACTCTGATGTCAGGGGCAGATCAACTGATAAAAGCTTGGATTGTCCTCTGGAGGAAAGTGAGATCTTGGTCCCACGAGAAGAATCTGAAGGTTAAGGGAACTTGCAAGAGTGGGAAAGCTTAGTCCATCCTACATGTACCAAAATCTTAAATAAGGCTTATTTACTTTACCGAAGTAAAAACAGATGATGAAAACAATTATAAATCAATGAAAGGTAGAGAAACTCATAGTCTGTGATCAAAATTGCATTCTAAGAAAACTTAGTTCTCTTAACCTAGAGAGAGACTAAATTCCATCTGGTACCAGCTTACCAGAAGACAAGCAAACAAAACAAATTATCAGTAAGCTTAAAAAAGTATTTTCCATATATCTTGAAGTAGCAGTATTTCTGTAAAGGCATCAGTGTGAAACCACAGAGGACATGGTTAAAACCTGATGAAATAGAAATTGACAATGTCATCTGGTCACTGCTGCGACTTGAAATGCTTTAATATGATAACTAGAATGATAACTGACAGCATTTGACCAGGACATATCAGATTTTCACGGATGTCATATCATTTCTAGGATATCTATATTAGGAACTGAAGGAATCTTTGAACCTAGGAAAGAAAACAACAGTCTCAAAGGCCCTTGCTGAGTCATCTAGCAAGGAATGTCTTTGCAAGGATCGCAAAGTGAAGGGAAGATACACCGACCTGCCTCTGCAACTCGGTCCTCTGAGCAGATCTGGAGGTCTCCTTTGTATAAGCTAACCTGTTCCTTCCAAATAGAGGTTTGCAACACAAAACAAGTGGCCGCCTATTCTTCCCCGAAGGAGGCTCTCTTTCCCACATCCTGCAAACTCCCTTTCCCAGCCTCCTGGAAAAGTGCTTCTGCAGTTCCTTTCAGAAAATCCTATGGACAGAGAAGCCTGGTAGGCTGCAGTCCATGGGGTCGCTGAGGGTCGGACACGACTGAGCGACTGCACTTTCATTTTCACTTTCATGCATTGGAGAAGGCAATGGCAACCCACTTACTGTTCTTGCCTGGAGAATCCCAGGACGGGGGAGCCTAGTGGGCTACCGTCTATGGCGTCACAGAGTCGAACACGACTGAACCAGCAGCAGCAGCAGCAGCAGCAGTTCCTATCTTAGGGGCAGTTATCCCTGAGATTGGGACCTGGAAAGGCAGAGCCACCTCCACACACACATCTTTTCTGTCCCCTTCCTCTGGAGGAGAGCTCTAGTGAGCCTAGGTCTGTCAGGAAAATTCTTGGCTTTGATGGGATCACACCCGGTGTGTGAACCTGCATACCCGACCTAGGGGCCACAGGGCACCTGTTTTGCTCGAGTGGGTCCTGGAGGGGTGGCATAGCAAGAGCTTAAAGATCCATCCAATTTGTCTTTCTTTACCTCGAGAGAACGAGTTTGCTCCACCTCCACCCTTGGCAGTGTGGAGGGAAGAGGCACAACCTCTCCCAAAGGGGACATAGGGCCTACCAGGAGAGAAAGGCCCTTGAGGAGCTGAGCCCAGGTAGGCAGCCAGTGATGTCAAGCACACTCCCGCTGCTTGCTTCTTCATGGGCACTCCGACAATCTGCTAGGAATGTCTTGGCAAGGATCTCAAAGGGAAGGGGAGATACATGGCCCTGTCTCTGGAACTTCAGTCCTCTGAGATCTGGAGGTCTTGAGTTGTATAAGCAAACGTGTTCCTTCCAAATAGAGGCTTACACACACCCCCGGTGGTTGCCTCTTCTTCCCCGAAGAAGTCTTTCCCACATGCTGCGAACTCCTGTCCCAACCTCCAAGATTAGCGCTTGCCATTCCTTTCTTAGAGGCAGTTATCCTGAGCTTGGGGCCGTAGGAGTAGCCCCACTCACAGGGAAAGGCAAAGACTCCTCCACATCTCCTCTATCCCCTTGCTCTGGAGGAGAGCTTTAGTGAGCCTAGGTCTTTCAGGAAAATTGTTGGCTTGGACAGGATCTCACCCTGTTTGTGAACCTGCATACCCAACCGGGGCCACAGAGCACCTGTTTCAGTAAAGTGGGCCCCGAAAGGGTGCAGCCTAGCAAGAGCTTGAAAATCCATTCAATTGCTGTTTTTGTACCTCTGAGAGCGAGCTTTGCTCCACCCTTTGGCAGTGTGGAGAAAGAGGCATGACACCTCCCCAAGGGGACATGGGGCCTACTTCGAGAGGAAAGGCCCTTGTGGAGTTGAGGCACACAGTCGTGTCAAACACACTCCCACTGCTTGCTTCTTCATGGGCACTCCCGCTATCAAGGAATGTCTTTGCAATGATCACAAAGGGAAGGGGAGATACACGGCCCTGCCTCTGGACCTCCGGTGCTCTGAGCAAATCTGGTCTCCCATTGTTGGTCAAGTTCAAGTTCAAGTTCAAGGTCAAGGTCAAGTTCAAGGTCAAGTTCAAGTTCAAGGTCAAAGTCAAGTTCAAGTTCAAGTTCAAGGTCAAGTTCAAGTTCAAGGTCAAAGTCAAGGTCAAGTTCAAGTTCAAAGTCAAGGTCAAGTTCAAGGTCAAAGTCAAGGTCAAGGTCAAGTTTAAGGGCAAGGACAAGGTAAGGCCAAGGACAAGGCCTAGGAAGGCCAAGAAGGCCAAGGGCGGCAAGGGCAACACCAAGGGTAAGGCCAAGGCCCAGGCCAGGCGAAGGCCAAGGCCGCCAAAGCGAAGCCCAAACCCCGTAACGACTGACAGAAGGCAGAAGGCACTAAGCCCGTGCAGAGGAAGCCACTGAAGGCGGCAAGGCCACAGAGCTCCCGACTCCCGTTCCCACAGGAAGATGATAAAGGGCCTCATCCCAGCACAGCACCCGCTCCCACCGGCCCCTGACCCCGCACGCCCCCTAAAACAACACTGTCTTCCCAGAAAAGAGAACGGAGAAGCCATGTGTGCCAAAGGAGCAAGATGAACGAACGATGCAACACCCTCCAACTTTGGGCACACCTGACGCCTGGGAACCCCGGGCCTGGCCGATGGGTCCCCGCCATTCGGCGGGAGGTCGACACGTGGGCCGAGAGCCCTTGCCCGGGCCACCCGCAAATCCCCTGAGACGTGATCCGACCCCAGGGACCGAGGGCAAACGTACCGCTTGAGGTGCTGGAGGAGCTGGACGGCCAGGAGAGGCACAGGAGCGCTGCAGACTGCTGGCCGAGGCCGGGACCCAGCAGCCCAGGACTCTGGAGAGCGGGAGGCGCTCCGCCCCCATTGACGTCAATAGGGTTTGGGTGCGTAGATGGAGGGGCCGCCCTGGCTTCTTTCCAAGCAGAGACCCTGGACGGAGTCCCGTGGAGTGAGTGGGCTTTCCCGGGCACAGCTGTGCCTGACCGCCAAGATCCCCGTTGGGGTGGGTGGGCAGTCTGGGGGCTTTGGTTTGTGGCCCTCCTCGCAGCAGATGGTGGGATCAACCCCGGTGGATCAATCAGGGGCCTCAGCAGTGCCAAGGGAACTCACCGCCCAGGAAACGCCCCTAGGTCCCTTTGAATTGGCCGCCACGCCCCCTTCCCAGCCTGCCTTGTTCTGGGGTTTACACCTTTCATACCACAGGTCCCTGGGCCTGGACTGTCCCCGCTGGCTCCTCCGAGGCATTCCGGGACAACGGACGCTCTCCAGCGCCTCCACCTAGATCCCACGCTGTCCTCGCCTCCTATGCCACCTGCGACTCCCCAACCTCCGTGGGCCCTGGCCTTTCCTACAGCAGTCCCAGAGCACCAGCCCCGAGGGCTTTGAGTTGCCTGGAGCCCAAGGCTCCGGCCAGAGACCTGAGGGCCAGCGTCTGGACCGGCAGCTAATGCCATTAGGGGCTTTTCTCATGTGGAGCCTGAGGCCAACATCCGTGGCAACCCCCAAGCGCGAATGCCCTGGAGATACACGCCCAAGGGGACAGTGTACCCTATGTGGGGAAGGAGGTTCTGATTTCACAGCACTGCATGGTGGCACGTGGAATAGCCCTGTGGGAAAGCCCATGGAAAGCCTCGAGGGAAAGACACAGATCCCTTGATCCACAAGACCGGAAGCGAGACACTGCTACTGCTCAGGAGGAAAGCACACCTGCATGACCCCACTCGAGACGAGGACTGACGCCCCTTGGGAGACTCCAGAAGTACGCAAAGATCCATGTGAGCACAGAGGAATCCTCAGGTTCTGGTCCAACTCACACAAGGTCTTAGGCGCCGGCATCGACGGGCGAGAATCCTGAGAGGCCACCGAGCAACTCGCATGGGGAATGACCTTTCCTGAGGCCAACAGAGCGGGTCCATGAGGTCTCCATCGTAAGTCGAGAGCACAAGCCGCAACTCGAGAAAAACCAGGAGGTTCCTCCAGGCGAGATGTGGCCCATTTTGGCTGAGGCGTCTCGAGGCTAATCACATCTAACCTCTGGAACTTCCAAAGGGTCCTTGACACCCTTACTGCAACTCAAGAAGTTCCCCGACATACCTGTCTCCAGTCGAAAGAAAGCACGGGGTTCGGCCCACATCCAGAGGAGCCCGTTTCCACCTCGTAGCTCGAGATGAGGGATCCTTTCCTGCTTGGTCGGGAAAGAATTCCCGGCCTCATCAAGAGCAGGCGCTTCAAAGGAAAGGCGAGAGGAACTCCAGGGTCGTGCCACCATTCCCAGAGTCCCCAGATGTCCCAGTCCATTCCAGAGGAACCTCCTTTCCCTGCACTGCCTCGACTTTCACGCCGAGGATCGACTCACACCAGGGTGGCACGTGAGACAGCCCTGTGGGAAAGCCTCGAGGAAAGCCACAGATCCCATGATCGACACGACGGGAAGCGTGACACTGCTACTACAGCTCGGGAGGAAAGCGCACGTGCATGCCCCTCTCGAGACGAGGACTGACTCTCCTGGGCAGACTCCAGAAGTACCCCAAGATCCATGGCAGCACTGGAGAGGAATCCTCAGGTTCCGGCCCCGACTCCACACAAGGTCTTAGGCTCCAGCATCCAAGGGAGAGGAATCCCCAGAGGCCCCCGAGGAACTCGCATGGGGACTGGCCTTTCCTGAGGCCACCAGAGCGGGTCCCTGAGGTCCCTATCATAAGTAGAGAGCACCTGCCACAACCCGAGAAAATCCAGGAGGTTTTGCCCTCCAGGCAAGATGAGGCCCATTTCCGCTGTTCCTTTTGAGGCTACTCACCTAACCTCTGGAACTTCCAAAGGTCCTTTACACCCTTGCTGCAACTCAAGAAGCTCCCGACATACCCGTCTCCACTCGAGAGGAAGCACGGGTCCTGCACACATCCAGAGGAGCCCGTTTCCGCCTCGTAGCTCGAGATGAGGGATCCTTTCGCTGCTTGCCCGGGAAAGATTTCTGGGCGTTCCTGGCGCATCTCAAGAGGAGGCGCTCTCCACAGGAAAGGCGAGAGGAACTCCAGGGTCGTTGCGCCATTCCGGAGTCCCCCAGATGTCTCAGTCCATTCCAGCGGAACCTGTTTTCCCTGCACTGCCTCGACTTTCACGCCGAGGATCGACTCCCACCACGGTGGCACGTGGGACAGACCTGTGGGAAAGCCTCGTGGGAAAGCCTCGAGGCAAAGCCACAGATCCCTTGATCCACGCGACGGGAAGCGTGACATTGCTGCTGCCACTCTGGAGGAAAGCGCACGTGCATGCCCCCATTCGAGATGAGGACTTACTCCCCTGGGGAGACTCCAGAAGTATCCCCAAGGTCCATGTCAGCACTGGAGAGGAATCCTCAGGTTCCAGTCCCGCCTGCACACAAGGTCTTAGGCCCCGGCATCAAAGGGAGAAGAATCCCAAGAGGCCCCCGAGCAACTCGCCTGGGGACTGGCCTTTCCTGAGACCACCAGAGCGGGTCTCTGAGGTCCCCGTCATAAGTCGAGAGCACCTGCCACAACTCGAGATAATCCACGAGGTTTTGCCCTCCAGGCGGGATGAGGCCCATTTCCGCTGAGGCTTCTCGAGGCTAATCACACCTAATTCTGGAACTTCCAAAAGGTCCTTCACACCCTTGCTGCAACTCAAGAAGTTCCCCGACATCCCTGTCTCCGCTTTAGAGGAAGCACGAGGTCCCGCCCACATCCAGAGGAGCCCGTTTCCGCCTCGAGCTCAAGATGAGGATTCCTTTCGCTGCTTTGTCGGGAAAGAATTCTGGGCATTCCGTCCCATCTCAAGAGAAGCCGCTCTCCACAGGAAAGGCGAGAGGAACCCCAGGGTCGTGCCACCATGCCAAGAGTCCCCAGATGTCTCACCATTCCAGAAGAACCTGTTTTCCCTGCACTGTCTCGACTTTCGCGCCGAGGATCCACTCCCATCAAGGTGGCACGTGGGACAGCCCTGTGGGAAAGCCGCGTGGGAAAGCCCCGAGGGAAAGCCACAGATCCCTTGATCCACGCGACAGGAAGTGTGACACTGCTGCTACAGATCGGGAGGAAAGTGCACGTGCATGCCCCCATTCGAGACGAGGACTTACTCCCCTGGGGAGACTCCAGAAGTACCCCAAGATCCATGTCAGCACTGGAGAGGAATCCTCAGATTCCGGCGCCGCCTCCACTCAAGTTCTTTGGCGCCGGCATCGAAGGAAGAGGAATCCCGAGAGGCCCGCGAGCAACTCGCATGGGAACTGGCCTTGCCTGAGGCCACCAGAGCGTGTCCCTGAGTTCCCCGTCGTAAGTCGAGAGCACCTTCCAAAACTCGAGAAGATCCAGGAGGTTTTGCCTTTCAGGCGAGATGAGGCCCATTTTCGCAGAGGCTTCACAATGCTAATCACATCTAAGCTCTGGAATTCCAAAAGGTCCATCACACCCTTGCTGCAAATCAAGAAGTTCCCTGACATACCCGTCTCCACTATAGAGGAAGCACGAGGGTCCCGCCCACATCGAGAGGAGCCCCGTTTCCGCCTCGTAGCTTGAGATGAGGGATTCTTTCCCTGCTTGGTCGGGAAAGAATTCTGGGCATTCCCCTCGCATCTCAAGAGGAGGCGCTCTCCACAGGAAAGGCGAGAGGAACTCCAGGGTCGTGCCACCATTCCAAGAGTCCCCCAGAAGTCTCAGTCCATTGCAGAGGAACCTGTTTTCCCTGCACTGCCTCGACTTTCACGGTGAGGATCGACTCCCACCATGGTGGCACGTGGGACAGCCCTGTGGGTAAGCCTCGTGGGAAAGTCTCGAGGGAAAGCCACGGATCCCTTGATCAAGGCGAAGGGAAGCATGACACTGCTGCTGCCGATCTGGAGGAAAGCACACGTGCATGCCCCCATTCGAAACGAGGACTTACTCCCCTGGGGAGACTCCAGAAGTACCCCAAGATCAATGTGAGCACTGGAGAGGAATCCTCAGGTTCCGGCCCTGACTCCACACAAGGACTTAGGCCCTGGCATCGAAGGTAGAGGAACCCCGAGAGGCCCCCGAGCAACTCGCATGGGGACTGGCCTTTCCTGAGGCCAGCAGAGCGGGTCCCTGAGGTCCCTGTCGTGAGTCGAGAGCACCTGCCGCAACTCGAGAAAATCCAGGAGGTTTTGCCCTCCAGGTCAGATGAGGCCCATTTCCACTGAGGCTTCTCAAGGCTAATCACATCTAATCTCTGGAACTTCCAAAAGGTCCTTCACACCCTTGCTGCAACTCAAGAAGTTCCCGGACATCCCGGTCTCCACTCTAGTGGAAGCATGAGGTCCCACTCACATCCAGAGGAGCCCCGTATCCACCTCGTAGCTCGAGATGAGGGATCCTTTCCTTCTTGGTCGCGAAAGAATTCCCGGCGTTCCCGTCGCTTCTCAAGAGAAGGCGCTCTCCACAGGGAAGGCGAGAGGAACTCCAGCGTCCTGCCACCATTCCAAGAGTCCCCCGAATGTCTCAGTCCATTCCAGAGGAACCTGTTTTCCCTGCACTGCGTCGAATTTCATGCCGAGGATCGACTCCCACCACGGTGGCACGTGGGACATCCCTGTGTGAAAGCCTCGTCAGAAAGCCTCGTGGGAAAGCCTCGAGGGAAAGCCTTGAAGGAAAGCCAGAGATCCCTTAATCCAGGTGATGGGAAGCGTGACACTGCTGCTACCGCTCTGGAGGAAAGCGCACGTGCATGCCCCTATTCGAGACGAGGACTTACTCCCCAGGGGAGACTCCAGAAGTACACCAAGATCCATGTCAGCACTGGAGAGGAATCCTCAGGTACCGGCCCCGACTCAACACAAGGTCTTAGGCCCGGGCATCGAAGGGAGAGGAATCCCGAGAGGCCCCTGAGGAACTCGCATGGGGACTGGCCTTTCCTGAGGCCACCAGAGCGGGTCCCTGAGGTCCCCGTCGTAAGTCGAGAGCACCTGCCAAAACTCGAGAAAATCCACGAGGTTTTGCCCTGCAGGCGAGATGAGGCCCATTTCTGCTGAGGCTTCTCGAGGCTAATCAAATCTAAGCTCTGGAACTTCCAAAAGGTCCTTCACACCCTTGCTGCAATTCAAGAAGTTCCCGACATCCCGTCTCCACTCGAGAGGAATCACGAGGGTCCCGCCCACATCCAGAGGAGCCCCGTTTTCGCCTCGTAGCTCGAGGTGAGGGATCCTTTCCTTGCTTGGTCGGGAAGGAATTCCCGGCGTTCCCGTCGCTTCTCAAGAGGAGGCGCTCTCCACAGGAAAGGCGAGAGGAACTCCAGGGTCATGCCACCATTCCAAGAGTCCCCCAGATGTGTCAGTCCATTCCAGAGCAACCTGTTTTCCCTGCACTGCCTTGACTTTCTCGCCGAGGATGGACACCCACCACGTGTGCACGTGGGACAGCCCTGTGGGAAAGCCTCGTGGGAATGCCTCGTGGGAAAGACACAGATCCCTTGATCCACGCGACGGGAAGCGTGACACTGCTGCTACAGCTCTGGAGGAAAGCGCAAGTGCATGCCCCCTCTCGAGACGAGGACTCACTCCATGGGGAGACTCCAGAAGTGCCCCAAGATCCATTTCAACACTGGAGAGGAATCCTCAGGTTCCGGCCCGACTCCACACAAGGTCTTAGGCCCCGGCATCAAAGGAGAGGCATTCCCAGAAGCCCCCGAGGAACTCGCATGGGGACTGGCCTTTCCTGAGGCCACCAGAGCGGGTCCCTTTCCCGTCGTAAGTCGAGCACCTGCCACAACTTGAGAAAATCCAGGACGTTCTCACCTCCAGGAGAGATGAGGCCCATTTCCGCTGAGGCGTCTCGAGGATAATCACATTTAACCCTGGAAAGTCCAAAGGATCATTGACACCCTTGCTGCAACTCAAGAAGTTCCCCGACATAACCGACTCCACTCGAGAGGAAGCACGAGGGTCCCGCCCATATCCAGAGGAGCCACGTTTCCGCCTCCTTGCTCGAGATGAGGGATCCTTTCGCTGCTTGTTCGGGATAGAATTCTGGGCATTCGCCTCACATCTCAGGAGGAGGTGCACTCCACAGGAAAGGCGAGAACTTCAGCGTCGTGCAACCATTCCCAGAGACCCCCAGATGTCTCAGTCCATTCCAGAGGAACCTGCTTTCCCTGCACTGCCTTGACGTTCAAGCCGAGGATCGACTCCCACCACGTGTGCACGGGGGACAGCCCTGTGGGAAAGCCTCGTGTGAAAGCCTCGTGGGAAAGACTCGAGGGACAACCATAGATCTTTGCTCCACGCGGCGGACTGGGTGACACTGCTGCTACCGCTCTGGAGGAAGGCGCAAGTGCATGCCCGCATTCGAGACGAGGACTGACTCCCCTGAGGAGACTCCAGAAGTACCCCAAGATCCATATCAGCACTGAAGAGCAATCCTCAGGTTCCGGCCCCGACTCCACACAAGGTCTTAGGCCCCGGCATCATCGGGAGAGGAATCCCGAGAGGCCCCCGAGTATCTCGCATGGGGACTGGCCTTTCCTGAGGCCACCAGAGCGGCTCCCTGAGGTCCGCGTCGTAAGTCGAGAGCACCTGCCGCAACTCGAGAAAATTCAGGAGGTTTTGCCCTCCAGGCGAGATGAGGCCCATTTCCGCTGAGGCTTCTCGAGGCTAATCACATCTAACCACTGGAACTTCCAAAGGGTCCTTCACACCCTTGCTGCAACTCAAGAAGTTCCCCGACATAGCCGTCTCCACTCGAGAGGAAGCACGAGGGTCCCGCACACATCCAGGGGAGCCCCGTTTCCGCCTCCTAGCTCGAGATGAGGGATCCTTTCCCTGTTTCGTAGGGAAAGAATTCCCAGCGTTCCCGTCGCATCTCAAGAGGAGGCGCTCTCCACAGGAAAGGCGAGAGGAACTCCAGGGTCGTGCCACCATTCCAAGAGTCCCCCAGCTGTGTCAGTCCATTCCAGAGGAACCTGTTTTCCCTGCACTGCCTTGACGTTCAAGCCGAGGATCGACTCCCACCACGTGTGCACGTGGGACAGCCCTTTTGGAAAGCCTCGTGGGAAAGCCTCGTGGGAAAGACTATAGGGAAAACCATAGATCCTTTGCTCCACGCGGCGGACTGCTTGACACTGCTGCTACCGCTCTGGAGGAAAGCGCAAGTGCATGCCCGCATTCGAGACGAGGACTGACTCACCTGGGGAGACTCCAGAAGTACCCCAAGATCCATGTCAGCACTGGAGAGGAATCCTCAGGTTCCGGCCCCGACTCCACACAAGGTCTTAGGCCCCGGCATTGACGGGAGAGGAATCCCGAGAGGCCCCCGAGGAACTCGCAAGGGGACTGGCCTTTCCTGAGGCCACCAGAGCGGGTCCCTGAGGTCCCCGTCGTAAGTCGAGAGCACCTGCCGCAACTCGAGAATATCCAGGAGGTCCTCCCTTCCAGGCGAGATGAGGCCCATTTCCGCTGAGGCTTCTCGAGGCTAATCACATCTAACCACTGGAACTTCCAAAGGGTCCTTCACACCCTTGCTGCAACTCAAGAAGTTCCCCGACATAGCCGTCTCCACTCGACAGGAAGCACGAGGGTCCCGCACACATCCAGCGGAGCCCCGTTTCCGCCTCCTAGCTCGCGATGAGGGATCCTTTCCCTGTTTCGTAGGGAAAGAATTCCCGGCGTTCCCGTCGCATCTCAAGAGGAGGCGCTCTCCACAGGAAAGGCGAGAGGAACTCCAGGGTCGTGCCACCATTCCAAGAGTCCCCCAGATGTGTCAGTCCATTGCAGAGGAACCTGTTTTCCCTGCACTGCCTTGACGTTCAAGCCGAGGATCGAATCCCACCACGTGTGCACATGGGACAGCCCTGTGGGAAAGCATCGTGGGAAAGCCTCGTGGGAAAGACTCGAGGGAAAGACATAGATCCTTTGAACTCGCGGCGGACTGCGTGACACTGCTACTACCGCTCTGGAGGAAAGCGCAAGTCCATGCCCGCATTCGAGATGAGGACTGACTCCCCTGGGGAGACTCCAGAAGTACCCCACGATCCATGTCAGCACTGGAGAGGAATCGTCAGGTTCCGGCCCCGACTCCACACGAGGTCTTAGGCCCCGGCATTGACGGGAGAGGAATCCCGAGAGGCCCCCGAGGAACTCGCATGGGGACTGGCCTTTCCTGAGGCCACCAGAGCGGGTCCCTGAGGGCCCAGTCGTAAGTCGAGAGCACCTGCCGCAACTCGAGAAAATCCAGGAGGTTTTGCCCTCCAGGCGAGATGAGGCCCATTTCCGCTGAGGCTTCTCGAGGCTAATCACTTCTAACCACTGGAACTTTCACAGGGTCCTTCACACCCTTGCTGCAACTCAAGAAGTTCCCCGACATACCAGTCTCCACTCGAGAGGAAGCACGAGGGTCCCGCACACATCCAGGGGAGCCCCGTTTCTTCCTCCTAGCTCGAGATGAGGGATCCTTTCCCTGTTTCGTAGGGAGAGAATTCCCGGCGTTCCCGTCGCATCTCAAGAGGAGGCGCTCTCCACAGGAAAGGCGAGAGGAACTCCAGGGTCGTGCCACCATTCCAAGAGTCCCCCAGATGTGTCAGTCCATTCCAGAGGAACCTGTTTTCCCTGCACTGCCTTGACGTACAAGCCGAGGATCGACTCCCACCACGTGTGCACGTGGGACAGCCCTGTGGGAAAGCCTCGTGGGAAAGACTCGAGGGAAAACCATAGATCCTTTGATCCACGCGGCGGAATGCGTGACACTGCTGCTACCGCTCTGGAGGAAAGCGCAAGTGCATGCCCGCATTCGAGACGAGGACTGACTCCCCTGGGGAGACTCCAGAAGTACCCCAATATCCATGTCAGCACTGGAGAGGAATCCTCAGGTTCCGGCCCCGACTCCACACAAGGTCTTAGGCCCCGGCATCGACGGGAGAGGAATCCCGAGAGACCCCCGAGGAACTCGCATGGGGACTGGCCTTTCCTGAGGCCACCAGAGCGGGTCCCTGAGGTCCCCGTCGTAAGTCGAGAGCACCTGCCGCAACTCGAGAAAATCCAGGAGATTTTGCCCTCCAGGCGAGATGAGGCCCATTTCCGCTGAGGCTTCTCGAGGCTAATCACATCTAACCACTGGAAATTCCAAAGGGTCCTTCACACCCTTGCTGCAACTCAAGAAGTTCCCCGACATAGCCGTCTCCACTCGAGAGGAAGCACGAGGGTCCCGCACACATCCAGCAGAGCCCCGTTTCCGCCTCCTAGCTCGAGATGAGGGATCCTTTCCCTGTTTCGTAGGGAAAGAATTCCCGGCATTCCCGTCGCATCTCAAGAGGAGGCGCTCTCCACAGGAAAGGCGAGAGGAACTCCAGGGTCGTGCCACCATTCCAAGAGTCCCCCGGATGTGTCAGTCCATTCCAGAGGAACCTGTTTTCCCTGCACTGCCTTGATGTTCAAGCCGAGGATCGACTCCCACAACGTGTGCACGTGGGACAGCCCTGTGGGAAAGCCTCGGGGGAAAGCCTCGTGGGAAAGACTCGAGGGAAAACCATAGATCCTTGGCTCCACGCGGCGGACTGCGTGACACTGCTGCTACCGCTCTGGAGGAAAGCGCAAGTGCATGCCCGCATTCGAGACGAGGACTGACTCCCCTGGGAGACTCCAGAAGTACCCCAAGATCCATGTCAGCACTGGAGAGAATCCTCAGGTTCCGGCCCCGACTCCACACAAGGTCTTAGGCCCCTGCAACGACGGGAGAGGAATCCCGAGAGGCCCCCGAGGAACTCGCATGGGGACTGGCCTTTCCTGAGGCCACCAGAGCGGGTCCCTGAGGTCCCCGTCGTAAGTCGAGAGCACCTGCCGCAACTCGAGAAATTCCAGGAGGTTTTGCCCTTCAGGCGACATGAGGCCCATTTCCGCTGAGGCTTCTCGAGGCTAATCACATCTAACCACTGGAACTTCCAAAGGGTCTTTCACACCCTTGCTGCAACTCAAGAAGTTCCCTGACATAGCCGTCTCCACTCGAGAGGAAGCACGAGGGTCCCGCACACATCCAGGGGAGCCCCGTTTCCGCCTCCTAGCTCGAGATGAGGGATCCTTTCCCTGTTTCGTAGGGAAAGAATTCTCCGCGTTCCCGTCGCATCTCAAGAGGAGGCGCTCTCCACAGGAAAGGCGAGAGGAACTCCAGGGTCGTGCCACCATTCCAATAGTCCCCCAGATGTGTCAGTCCATTCCAGAGGAACCTGTTTTCCCTGCACTGCCTTGATGTTGAAGCCGAGGATCGACTCCCACCACGTGTGCACGTGGGACAGCCCTGTGGGAAAGCCTCGGGGGAAAGCCTCGTGGGAAAGACTCGAGGGAAAACCATAGATCCTTTGCTCCACGCGGCGGACTGCGTGACACTGCTGCTACCGCTCTGGAGGAAAGCGCAAGTGCATGCCCGCATTCGAGACGAGGACTGACTCCCCTGGGAGACTCCAGAAGTACCCCAAGATCCATGTCATCACTGGAGAGGAATCGTCAGGTTCCGGCCCCGACTCCACACAAGGTCTTAGGCCCCGGCAACGACGGGAGAGGAATCCCGAGAGGCCCCCGAGGAACTCGCATGGGGACTGGCCTTTCCTGAGGCCACCAGAGCGGGTCCCTGAGGCCCCGTCGTAAGTCGAGAGCACCTGCCGCAACTCGAGAATATCCAGGAGGTCCTCCCTTCCAGGCGAGATGAGGCCCATTTCCGCTGAGGCTTCTCGAGGCTAATCACATGTAACCACTGGAACTTCCAAAGGGTCTTTCACAGCCTTGCTGCAACTCAAGAAGTTCCCCGACATAGCCGTCTCCACTCGAGAGGAAGCACGAGGGTCCCGCACACATCCAGGGGAGCCCCGTTTCCGCCTCCTAGCTCGAGATGAGGGATCCTTTCCCTGTTTCGTAGGGAAAGAATTCCCGGCGTTCCCGTCGCATCTCAAGAGGAGGCGCTCTCCACAGGAAGGCGAGAGGAACTCCAGGGTCGTGCCACCATTCCAAGAGTCCCCCAGATGTGTCAGTCCATTCCAGAGGAACCTGTTTTCCCTGCACTGCCTTGACGTTCAAGCCGAGGATCGAATCCCACCACGTGTGCACATGGGACAGCCCTGTGGAAAAGCATCGTGGGAAAGCCTCGTGGGAAAGACATAGATCCTTTGAACCTCGCGGCGGAATGCGTGACACTGCTACTACCGCTCTGGAGGAAAGCGCAAGTCCATGCCCGCATTCGAGATGAGGACTGACTCCCCTGGGGAGACTCCAGAAGTACCCCACGATCCATGTCAGCACTGGACAGGAATCCTCAGGTTCCGGCCCCGACTCCACACAAGGTCTTAGGCCCCGGCATTGACGGGAGAGGAATCCCGAGAGGCCCCCGAGGAACTCGCATGGGGACTGGCCTTTCCTGAGGCCACCAGAGCGGGTCCCTGAGGGCCCAGTCGTAAGTCGAGAGCACCTGCCGCAACTCGAGAAAATCCAGGAGGTTTTGCCCTCCAGGCGACATGAGGCCCATTTCCGCTGAGGCTTCTCGAGGCTAATCACTTCTAACCACTGGAACTTTCACAGGGTCCTTCACACCCTTGCTGCAACTCAAGAAGTTCCCCGACATACCCGTCTCCACTCGAGAGGAAGCACGAGGGTCCCGCACACATCCAGGGGAGCCCCGTTTCTTCCTCCTAGCTCGAGATGAGGGATCCTTTCCCTGTTTCGTAGGGAAAGAATTCCCGGCGTTCCCATCGCATCTCAAGAGGAGACGCTCTCCACAGGAAAGGCGAGAGGAACTCCAGGGTCGTGCCACCATTCCAAGAGTCCCCCAGATGTGTCAGTCCATTCCAGAGGAACCTGTTTTCCCTGCACTGCCTTGACGTACAAGCCGAGGATCGACTCCCACCACGTGTGCACGTGGGACAGCCCTGTGGGAAATCCTCGTGGGAAAGACTCGATGGAAAACCATAGATCCTTTGATCCACGCGGCGGAATGCGTGACACTGCTGCTACCGCTCTGGAGGAAAGCGCAAGTGCATGCTCGCATTCGAGACGAGGACTGACTCCCCTCGGGAGACTCCAGAAGTACCCCAAGATCCATGTCAGCACTGGAGAGGAATCCTCAGGTTCCGGCCCCGACTCCACACAAGGTCTTAGGCCCCGGCATCGACGGGAGAGGAATCCCGAGGGGCCCCCGAGGAACTCGCATGGGGACTGGCCTTTCCTTAGGCCACCAGAGCGGGTCCCTGAGGTCCCCGTCGTAAGTCGAGAGCACCTGCCGCAACTCGAGAAAATCCCGGAGGTTTTGCCCTCCAGGCTAGATGAGGATCATTTCCCCTGAGGCTTCTCGAGGCTAATCACATCTAACCACTGGAACTTCCAAAGGGTCCTTCACACCCTTGCTGCAACTCAAGAAGTTCCCGACAAACCCGTCTCCACACGAGAGGAAGCACGAGGGTCCCGCACACATCCTGGGGAGCCCCGTTTCCGCCTCCTAGCTCAAGATGAGGGATCCTTTCCCTGTTTCGTAAGGAAAGAATTCCCGGCGTTCCCGTCGCATCTCAAGAGGAGGCGCTCTCCACAGGAAAGGCGAGAGGAACTCCAGGGTCGTGCCACCATTCCAAGAGTCCCACAGATGTGTCAGTCCATTCCAGAGGAACCTGTTTTCCTGCACTGCCTTGACGCTCAAGCCGAGGATCGACTCCCACCACGTGTGCACGTGGGACAGCCCTGTGGGAAAGCCTCGTGGAAAGCCTCGTGGGAAAGGCTCGAGGGAAAACCACAGATCGTTTGATCCACGCGGCGGACTGTGTGACACTGCTGCTACCGTTCTGGAGGAAAGCGCAAGTGCATGCCCGCATTCGAGATGAGGACTGACTCCCCTGGGGAGACTCCAGAAGTACCCCAAGATCCATGTCAGCACTGGAGAGGAATCCTTAAGTTCCGGCCCCGACTCCACACAAGGTCTTAGGCCCCGGCAACGACGGGAGAGGAATCCCGAGAGGCCCCCGAGGAACTCGCATGGGGACTGGCCTTTCCTGAGGCCCCCAGAGCGGGTCCCTGAGGTCCCCGTCGTAAGTCGAGAGCACCTGCCGCAACTCGAGAAAATCCAGGAGGTTTTGCCCTTCAGGCGACATGAGGCCCATTTCCGCTGAGGCTTCTCGAGGCTAATCACATCTAACCACTGGAACTTCCAAAGGGTCCTTCACAACCTTGCTGCAACTCAAGAAGTTCCCCGACATAGCCGTCTCCACTCGAGAGGAAGCACGAGGGTCCCGCACACATCCAGGGGAGCCCCGTTTCCGCCTCCTAGCTCGAGATGAGGGATCCTTTCCCTGTTTCGTAGGGAAAGAATTCCCGGCGTTCCCGTCGCATCTCAAGAGGAGGCGCTCTCCACAGGAAAGGCGAGAGGAACTCCAGGGTCGTGCCACCATTCCAAGAGTCCCCCAGATGTGTCAGTCCATTCCAGAGGAACCTGTTTTCCCTGCACTGCCTTGACGTTCAAGCCGAGGATCGACTCCCACCACGAGTGCACATGGAACAGCCCTGTGGGAAAGCCTCATGGGAAAGCCTCGAGGGAAAGACTCGAGGGAAAACCATAGATCCTTTGATCCACGCGGCGGACTGCGTGACACTGCTGCTACCGCTCTGGAGGAAAGCGCAAGTGCATGCCCGCATTCGAGACGAGGACTGAATCCCCTGGGGAGACTCCAGAAGTACCCGAAGATACATGTCAGCACTGGAGAGGAATCCTCAGGTTCCGGTCCCGAATCCACACAAGGTCTTAGGCCCCGCATCGACGGGAGAGCAATCCCGAGAGGCCCCCGAGGAACTCGCATGGGGACTGGCCTTTCCTGTGGCCACCAGAGCGGGTCCCTGAGGTACCCGTCGTAAGTCCAGAGCACCTGCCGCAACTCGAGAAAATCCAGGATGTTTTGCCCTTCAGGCGAGATGAGGCCCATTTCCGCTGAGGCTTCTCGAGGCTAATCACATCTAACCACTGGAACTTCCAAAGGGTCCTTCACACCCTTGCTGCAACTCAAGAAGTTCCCCGACATAGCCGTCTCCATTCGAGAGGAAGCACGAGAGTCCCGCACACATTCAGCGGAGCCCCGTTTCCGCCTCCTATCTCGAGATGAGGGATCCTTTCCCTGTATCGTAGGGAAAGAATTCCCGGCGTTCCCGTCGCATCTCAAGAGGAGGGGCTCTCCACAGGAAAGGCGAGAGGAACTCCAGGGTCGTGCCACCATTCCAAGAGTCCCCCAGATGTGTCAGTCCATTCCAGAGGAACCTGTTTTCCCTGCACTGCCTTGACGTTCAAGCCGAGGATCGACTCCCACCACGTGTGCACGTGGGACAGCCCTGTGGGAAAGCCTCGGTGGAAAGCCTCGTGGGAAAGACTGGAGGGAAAACCATAGATCATTTGCTCCACGCGGCGGATTGCGTGACACTGCTGCTACCGCTCTGGAGGAAAGCGCAAGTGCATGCCCGCATTCGAGACGAGGACTGACTCCCCTGGGGAGACTCCAGAAGTACCCCAAGATCCATGTCAGCACTGGAGAGGAATCCTCAGGTTCCGGCCCCGACTCCACACAAGGTCTTAGGCCCCGGCAACGACGGGAGATGAATCCCGAGAGGCCCCCGAGGAACTCGCATGGGGACTGGCCTTTCCTGAGGCCACCAGAGCGGGTCCCTGAGGTACCCGTCGTAAGTCGAGAGCACCTGCCGCAACTCGAGAAAATCCAGGAGATTTTGCCCTTCAGGCGAGATGAGGCCCATTTCCGCTGAGGCTTCTCGAGGCTAATCACATCTAAGCACTGGAACTTCCAAAGGGTCCTTCACACCCTTGCTGCAACTCCAGAAGTTCCCCGACATAGCCGTCTCCACTCGAGAGGAAGCACGAGGGTCCCGCACACATTCAGCGGAGCCCCGTTTCCGCCTCCTATCTCGAGATGAGGGATCCTTTCCCTGTATCGTAGGGAAAGAATTCCCGGCTTTCCCGTCGCATCTCAAGAGGAGGCGCTCTCCACAGGAAAGGCGAGAGGAACTCCAGGGTCGTGCCACCATTCCAAGAGTCCCCCAGATGTGTCAGTCCGTTCCAGAGGAACCTGTTTTCCCTGCACTGCCTTGACGTTCAAGCCGAGGATCGACTCCCACCACGTGTGCACGTGGGACAGCCCTGTGGGAAAGCCTCGTGGGAAAGCCTCGTGGGAAAGGCTAGATGGAAAACCATAGATCCTTTGATCCACGCAGCGGACTGCGTGACACTGCTGCTACCGCTCTGGAGGAAAGCGCAAGTGCATGCCCGCATTCAAGACGAGGACTGACTCCCCTGGGGAGACTCCAGAAGTACCCCAAGATCCATATCAGCACTGGAGAGGAATCCTCAGGTTCCGGCCCCGACTCCACACAAGGTCTTATGTTGGCGACGGAATGACACACCAACACTGCAGAGTGGTTTAAATCTTTATATTTTAACACTTGCTTCTTACAGCTGTTTAATTTTTTATATCTTTTGTACAACCCCCTGCAGGGCAAGCTGCCAAGCACTACGATTCAGAGACTATACAGTGCGCAGGCGCAGGGCGAGATAACCTTTACCTTGGCTTATTTACTGCAGCTAAGACTTTGTTTTGGGGAACTTCCTTATCAACTTAGAATCCGTTTTGTCCCAAGGTCTGTTACTATTGAGGAATCAGAGAAACATCCTTGTGTGCAATGCAATATTCTTTTCCCATGGGAACAAACAGGATTTTTAGCTGAACATCTCGTTTGCAAGAATGCTCAGCCCTGGTTGAGAGTCTCGTTTGCAAGCACTTCTCAACCTTCCTTAAACCTAGTTCCCTACACTGGGCAGAACATCTCGTTTGCAAGAATGTCCAGCCCTTGTTGAGAGTCTCGTTTGCAAGCACTTCTCAACCTTCCTTAAATCTAGTTCCCTACACTGGGCAGAACATCTCGTTTGCAAGAATGTCCAGCCCTGGTTGAGAGTCTCGTTTGCAAGCACTTCTCAACCTTCCTTAAACCTAGTTCCCTACACTGGGCAGAACATCTCGTTTGCAAGAATGTCCAGCCCTGGTTGAGAGTCTCGTTTGCAAGCACTTCTCAACCTTCTTTAAACCTAGTTCCCTACATCTCCCCCTTTCTTTTCTTGTAGATGCTGAATAAGCGCTTGAATACGCAAAGCTTCTTCTTTCAATTGTTTCCCTTTTCGCTAGCGCGGGTAGACTATAAAAGCAATAAAACATAAAGCAACAATTAACAAAGTATTCACAAAGGATGTTGTTAACAGTGTAGATACATGCCCTAAAGGATTAAGGTTGTCTAATCCTTTTTGAAGACTTTTCAGTATATCAGAACCAAGAATATCAAGCAGCGTCTTACTAAAAGTTGACAATATAGTTTGTTCCAATTCCATAATTTCAGCAGTTAAATTCTGGTGTCCCACTAAAGACCTTTTCACCTTTTCCCAACCCTCACTCATATTAAAGGGAACAGGGGTTACACATAGGTGAGATGAGTTCCAATCACATTTTAACACACTCTTTGTAGCTAACACAGTCACTTGATCTCCTAACCAGGAAACTGTGTGTTGTAAATTCAATACATCAGTAGCCAATTGAGCGTCCAAATCATGCTGTTGTTGCCACAATAAATGAGCATCTTTATGCCATTTCCTGACAAAATCAGCAGTCTGTATGCCTTGATGCAAAGCAAGACCTGCTACAGTTGCTGTTGCTGTTACTGAAGCCACGGCGAGAATTGATGCGATGACAATGCCAAGCATTCTTCGAGATCGATGGAGAAGAGTTTGTACAGCATTCACAAGATGAGTGACAGCAAAGAGTCCGACCAAGGTCGAGTAAGATTAACAGGCAACCAAAGTTCAGTCCTTGCTTTCACAATGACCAAAGAATAATTATTGGAATGGACCATCTTGTTTCAACATTTTCCACCAAGAACGATTTATGCATTGAGTCAAGTTACAATCAGAACATGATATAACTCCCAAAATTTCATTCCAAATCCATTGCCCATACAGTAAAGAATAAGGAAATTTTACACATACTATAGCAGAGTAAGATTTATTAATATGCAAATGAACTTGAAATGGCCCCTTAGTGATATCATACATTTTTCCCCCTTTCTTATTTTTTCAATGTATTTTCGAAGAGTCCGATTAGCTCTTTCAATTATAGCTTGTCTTTGACTATTATAAGGAATACCAAAAGTGTGCTTAATATGATATTGTTTTAAAAATTGAGATAATTTAGAGGATTGATATGCGGGAGCATTATCAGTTTTTAATTTTATAGGTATGCCCATAATAGCAAAACAAAATAATAAATGAGTAATAACAGAATCTGCCTTTTTGAACTTAAAGCTGTAGCCCATTGAAAATGAGAATAAGTATCTATAGTATGATGAACATATTTTTGTTTACCGAATGAAGAAATAAAAACAACATCCATTTGCCAAATTTGGTTAGATTGTAGTCTTTTGGGATTTACTCCAGGAGGGGCAAAGGGCAAAATAAACGGTGCACATATGGAACAAGAACGAACAGTGCGTTGAGCTTGTTTTCGTGTTAACGAATAAGTTTTTTGTAACCCTTTAGAATTAGTATGATGTAAACAATGTTCTTGTGTTGCAGACTGTAAAGGATAAAGTAAGGCATCAATATTTGCATTTCCTTGAGATAATGGTCCGGGGAGAAGAATGAGCTCGTATATGAGTAAAAAAGACAGGGTTAGTTCGCCTAATTAATAATTGTTGAACCTGAAAAAATAATTTATCAATATTAGTTTTAAAGTTACCGGTAAAGTGGCTTCAGGAAGATAAATACATGAAAAGACTGCATATTTAGAATCAGAAACAATATTAATAGGAATATCAAAAAATCCTGTAATGCCAAACAAATGGCCCAAAGTTCAGCAGGCTGCACAGAAGAAAAGGAATGTGGAACAACTTTAGAAGTAGTATCAGTCCAATAGCCAGCAGTATTTTTATTGGCATCTGTAAAAATAGTTTTTCCTTCAACTGGAATATTAGATATAGGAGATTTACAAACCATTGATGTATGTCGAAGAAAATCTATCATTTTAGATTGAGGATATTGATTAGAAAAAGTCCCTGAATAAGATGCAAGAGCTATCTGCCAATTTTCATTAAACTGTAAGCAATTAGAAATTTGGGTGGAAGTAAGTTGAGTAATAATTGTTTGAGGGTCACTTCCAATTAACTGAATAATACGGCCTCGACCTTTCAAAATAAGGAAAGCAATTCTATCCGTATAAGTAGTAAGCTTTTTGTATAATTATTGGGTAAAATACCCACTCAATCAACCCTGCAGATTGAGCAATAACTCCAGTAGGAGAATAGGGAGTATGGAACACTATGAAATATATAGGTTGATCTTGTTGTAGATAAGTAAGAAACCCTTCATTCAACCGTTGCTCTACAAAGTGTAATTCCTCTTTTGCTTGAGAAGTAAGAGATCGAGGACTGTTAAGAGCAGTATCACCCTCTAAAGTAGAAAATAAATGACGCAATTGATGTGTAGGAATCCCTAACATGGGACGTAACCAGTTCATATCACCCAAAGGCTTCTGAAAATCATTAGGAGTTTTCAAATTATCTCGTCTAATTTGGACCTTTTGAGGTTTTATTCTTTGTCGTTCCAAAAAAGCACCTAAATATGAAATAGGAAATTCAGTTTGAATTTTTTCAGGAGCAATTTGAAGATTAAAATCACTTAAAGCTTTCTTTACATGAATAAAAAATGTATCTCGTTCCTCTTTACTAGGAGCTGCCAATAGAAGATCATCCATATAATGATAGAGAAGACAATTAGAAAATTGTTGTCTCACAGTAATAAGAGCACGATTAACAAACTCCTGACAAAGTGTAGGGCTATTAATCATTTCTTGAGGCAACACTGTCCATTGATAACGTTTTACGGGCTGCCCATGATTATACACTGGAATAGTAAAAGCAAATTTATTTCTATCTTTTATTTGCAAAGGAATATTAAAAAAACAATCCTTCAAATCTAAAACCATCAAAGACCAATCCTGTGGAATCAAAGCAGGAGAAGGGAGACCTAATTGCAAAGCTCCCATAGGTTCTATACATTTGTTAACTGCCCTTAAATCAGTTAACATTCTCTATTTACCAGATTTTTTCTTAATGACAAAAACAGGAGAATTCCAAGGAGACGTAGAAGGTTCAATATGGCCAGATTGAAGCTGTTCTTTTACTAATTGTTTTAAAGCCTCGAGCTTCACTTTTGAAAGCGGCCACTGCTCAACCCATTTAGGGACATCAGTTAACCATTTCAATGGGAGAGCTCGAGGAATCTGAGCAGTGGCTACAAGTTTTCCGACGAGATGGTGAGTGTTGTTCCTAAAGAAAATAAAAGATCTCTTCCCCAGATATTAATAGGTATATTAACAATGTAAAAAGAAATAGATACTTTCTTTCCATTAGACAATTGGCATGACAAAGGTTGAGTGCTTCTCCACACATCTGCTATTGATCCTAAACCTGTTAAAACAAGAGGAATTTTTTCTTTTTTCCAGTCGTTAGGCCACTGCTGGAGAGAAATAACCGAAACATCTGCTCCTGTATCCACTAATCCTTCAAACTGTATACCTTCAATAATCAGTGACATTAAAGGACGAGAGTCATTAATATATATATAATATATATTTCCCAAAATATACTTTTTCCCGTACTTCCAAAACCACCGACTCTCTCTCCCTACCTCAGCCTTGTCAGCAGCTACTAGAAATAGGGAGGCGTAAGGTGGTGCAGAAGGGTTAACAGCCTTGGAAGTTCATTTTTTATTTAATAAAACTTTTTAAAAGGCAGCAGTCATTGCCTCTACAGAATCCGAATCTTTTCCAGAACTCACATCTCTATCTGGCTCAGTGGATGAATCTGTACTATATATCATCTGGAGGTTTGGGCGGAGGCCGAGGTGAAGCCCCCTCCTTTTACCTTTATCTTTTTTTTTTCACTCATAGGCACATCTTCATATAGGGGATCTTCCTTTTTAAGAGAACATGAGACGGCCTCACTATCAACAGCCATTAATTTTAAAGCCTGTGTTATAGCGCTACATAGAGTCCACAGCCTTAAAGGAATCACATTTCCTTTTTGATGCTGCCTTCTTAACTCTTTTTGCACCACTTTCCATTTCTTCAAATTCAGCTGTACTTCTGTTTGATATTGAAACCAATAACAATGCTGCTCTATAAGACAGAACAACTCACTCAAGCGGCGAGTAGACGTTTTAATTTCTATAGAATGCAGGAGCCCCTTAACCAGCTCCATATATTGTGACTTTAAAGACGGGGAATTTCCCATAGTTTTTTCTTTTTCTTTTTTCTTTTTTTTTGTTCTTTTTTTCTTATTTTTCTTATTTTTTTGAAAGTCCCCCTATCAGCCTTTTGCTCCGGGGTGTTTACCCTTTCGGATTTTTATTTTTCTCTTTTTCTCGAAAGTCCCCCTATCAGCCTTTTGCTCCGGGGTGTTTACCCTTTCGGATTTTTATTTTTTCTTTTTCTCGAAAGTCCCCTATCAGCCTTTTGCTCCGGGGTGTTTACCCTTTCGGATTTTTATTTTTTCTTTTTCTCTATTTTCCGAAAGTCCCCCCTTTAGCCTTTTGCCCCGGGGTGCTTACCCTTTCGGTTCCGTCGAGCCCCACGTTGGGCGCCAGATGTCGGCGACGGAATGACACACCAACACTGCAGAGTGGTTTAAATCTTTATATTTTAACACTTGCTTCTTACAGCTGCTTAATTTTTTATAACTTTTGTACAACCCCCTACAGGGCAAGCTGCCAAGCACTACGATTCAGAGACTATACAGTGCGCAGGCGCAGGGCGAGATAACCTTTACCTTGGCTTATTTACTGCAGCTAAGACTTTGTTTTGGGGAACTTCCTTATCAACTTAGAATCCGTTTTGTCCCAAGGTCTGTTCCTATTGAGGAATCAGAGAAACATCCTTGTGTGCAATGCAATGTTCTTTTCCCATGGGAACAAACAGGATTTTTAGCTGAACATCTCGTTTGCAAGAATGCTCAGCCCTGGTTGAGAGTCTCGTTTGCAAGCACTTCTCAACCTTCCTTAAACCTAGTTCCCTACACTGGGCAGAACATCTCGTTTGCAAGAATGTCCAGCCCTGGTTGAGAGTCTCGTTTGCAAGCACTTCTCAACCTTCCTTAAATCTAGTTCCTTACACTGGGCAGAACATCTCGTTTGCAAGAATGTTCAGCCCTGGTTGAGAGTCTCGTTTGCAAGCACTTCTCAACCTTCCTTAAACCTAGTTCCCTACACTGGGCAGAACATCTCGTTTGCAAAAATGTCCAGCCCTGGTTGAGAGTCTCGTTTACAAGCACTTCTGAACCTTCTTTAAACCTAGTTCCCTACAGTCTTAGGCCCCGGCAACGACGGGAGAGCAATCCCGAGAGGCTCCCGAGGAACTCGCATGGGGACTGGCCTTTCCTGAGGCCCCCAGAGCGGGTCCCTGAGGTCCCCGTCGTAAGTAGAGAGCACCTGCCGCAACTCGAGAAAATCCAGGAGGTTTTGCCCTTCAGGCGAGATGAGGCCCATTTCCGCTGAGGCTTCTCTAGGCTAATCACATCTAACCACTGGAACTTCCAAAGGGTCCTTCACACCCTTGCTGCAACTCCAGAAGTTCCCCGACATAGCCGTCTCCACTCGAGAGGAGGCACGAGGGTCCCGCACACATCCAACGGAGCCCCGTTTCCGCCTCCGAGCTCGAGATGAGGGATCCTTTCCCTGTTTTGTAGGGAAAGAATTCCCGGCGTTCCCGTCGCATCGCAAGAGGAGGCGCTCTCCACAGGAAAGGCGAGAGGAACTCCAGGGTCGTGCCACCATTCCAAGAATCCCCCAGATGTGTAAGTCCATTCCAGAGGAACCTGTTTTCCCTGCACTGCCTTGACGTTCAAGCCGAGGATCGACTCCCACCACGTGTGCACGTGGAACAGCCCTGTGGGAAAGCCTCGTGGGAAAGCCTCGTGGGAAAGACTCGAGGGAAAACCATAGATCCTTTGATCCACGCGGCGGACTGCGTGACACTGCTGCTACCGCTCTGGAGGAAAGCGCAAGTGCATGCCCGCATTCGAGACGAGGACTGAATCCCCTGGGGAGACTCCAGAAGTACCCCAAGATCCATGTCAGCACTGGAGAGGAATCCTCAGGTTCCGGCCCCGACTCCACAGAAGGTCTTAGGCCCCGGCAACGACGGGAGAGCAATCCCGAGAGGCCCCCGAGGAACTCGCATGGGGACTGGCCTTTCCTGAGGCCACCAGAGCGGGTCCCTGAGGTCCCCGTCGTAAGTCGAGAGCACCTGCCGCAACTCGAGAAAATCCTGGAGGTTTTGCCCTTCAGGCGAGATGAGGCCCATTTCCGCTGAGGCTTCTCGAGGCTAATCACATCTAACCACTGGAACTTCCAAAGGGTCCTTCACACCCTTGCTGCAACTCAAGAAGTTCCCCGACATAGCCGTCTCCACTCGAGAGGAGGCACGAGGGTCCCGCACACATCCAACGGAGCCCAGTTTCCGCCTCCTAGCTCGAGATGAGGGATCCTTTCCCTGTTTCGTAGGGAAAGAATTCCCGGCGTTCCCGTCGCATCTCAAGAGGAGGCGCTCTCCACAGGAAAGGCGAGAGGAACTCCAGGGAAGTGCCACCATTCCAAGAGTCCCCCAGATGTGTCAGTCCATTCCAGCGGAACCTGTTTTCCCTGCACTGCCATGACGTTCAAGCCGAGGATCGACTGCCACCACGTGTGCTCGTGGGACAGCCCTGTGGGAAACCTCGTGGGAAAACCTCGTGGGAAAGACTCGATGGAAAAACATAGATCTTTGCTCCACGCGGCGGACTGCGTGACACTGCTGCTACCGCTCTGGAGGAAAGCGCAAGTGCATGCGCGCATTCGAGACGAGGACTGACTCCCCTGGGGTGACTCCAGAAGTACCCCAAGATCCATGTCAGCACTGGAGAGGAATCCTCAGGTTCCGGCCCCGACTCCACACAAGGTCTTAGGCCCCGGCATCGACGGGAGAGGTATCCCGAGAGGCCCCCGAGGAACTCGCATGGGGACTGGCCTTTCCTGAGGCCACCAGAGCGGGTCCCTGAGGTCCCCGTCGTAAATCGAGAGCACCTGCCGCAACTCGAGAAAATCCAGGAGGTTTTGCCCTTCAGGCGAGATGAGGCCCATTTCCGCTGAGGCTTCTCGAGGCTAATCACATCTAACCACTGGAACTTCCAAAGGGTACTTCACACCCTTGCTGCAACTCAAGAAGTTCCCCGACATAGCCGTCTCCACTCGAGAGGAAGCACGAGGTCCCGCACACATCCAGCGGAGCCCCGTTTCCGCCTCCTAGCTCGAGATGAGGGATCCTTTCCCTGTTTCGTAGGGAAAGAATTCCCGGCGTTCCCGTCGCATCGCAAGAGGAGGCGCTCTCCACAGGAAAGGCGAGAGGAACTCGAGGGTCGTGCCACCATTCCAAGAATCCCCCAGATGTGTCAGTCCATTCCAGAGGAACCTGTTTTCCCTGCACTGCATTGACGTTCAAGCCGAGGATCGACTCCCACCACGTGTGCACGTGGAACAGCCCTGTTAGAAAGCCTCGTGGGAAAGACTAGAGGGAAAACCATAGATCTTTTGATCCACGCGGCGGACTGCGTGACACTGCTCCTACCGCTCTGGAGGAAAGCGCAAGTGCATGCCCGCATTCGAGACGAGGACTGACTCCCCTGGGGAGACTCCAGAAGTACCCCAAGATCCATGTCAGCACTGGAGAGGAATCCTCAGGTTCCGGCCCCGACTCCACAGAAGGTCTTAGGCCCCGGCATCGACGCGAGAGGAATCCCGAGAGGCCCCCGAGGAACTCGCATGGGGACTGGCCTTTCCTGAGGTCACCAGAGCGGGTCCCTGAGGTACCCGTCGTGAGTCGAGAGCACCTGCCGCAACTCGAGAAAATCCAGGAGGTTTTGCCCTTCAGGCGAGATGAGGACCATTTCCGCTGACGCTTCTCGAGGCTAATCACATCTAACCACTGGAACTTCCAAAGGGTCCTTCACACCCTTGCTGCAACTCAAGAAGTTCCCGACATAGCCGTCTCCACTCGAGAGGAAGCACGAGGGTCCCGCACACATTCAGCGGAGCCCCGTTTCCGCCTCCTAGCTCGAGATGAGGGATCCTTTCCCTGTTTCGTAGGGAAAGAATTCCCGGCGTTCCCGTCGCATCTCAAGAGGAGGCCCTCTCCACAGGAAAGGCGAGAGGAACTCCAGGGAAGTGCCACCATTCCAAGAGTCCCCCAGATGTGTCAGTCCATTCCAGCGGAACCTGTTTTGCCTGCACTGCCATGACGTTCAAGCCGAGGATCGACTCCCACCACGTGTGCACGTGGGACAGCCCTGTGGGAAAGACTCGTGGGAAAGCCTCGTGGGAAAGACTCGAGGGAAAATCATGGATCCTTTGCTCCATGCGGCGGAATGCGTGACACTGCTGCTACCGCTCTGGTGGAAAGCGCAAGTGCATGCCCGAATTCGAGACGAGGACTGACTCCTGGGGAGACTCCAGAAGTACCCCAGGATCCATGTCAGCACTGGAGAGGAATCCTCAGGTTCCGGCCCCGACGCCACACAAGGTCTGATACTCCGGCAACCTCGCGAGAGGAATCCTGAGAGGCCCCCGAGGAACTCACATGGGGACTGGCCTTTCCTGAGGCCACCAGAGCGGGTCCCTGAGGTCCCCGTCGTAAGTCGAGAGCACCTGCCACAACTCGAGAAAATCCAGGAGGTTTTGCCCTTCAGGCGAGATGAGGCCCATTTCCGCTGAGGCCTCTTGAGGCTAATCACATCTAACCACTGGAACTTCCAAAGGGTCCTTCACACCCTTGCTGCAACTCAAGAAGTTCCCCGACATAGCCGTATCCACTCGAGAGGAAGCACGACAGTCACGCAAACATCCAGCGGAGCCCCGTTTTCGCCTCCTAGCTCGAGATGAGGGATCCTTTCCCTGTTTCGTAGGGAAAGAATTCCCGGCGTTCCAGTCGCATCTCAAGAGGAGGCGCTCTCCACCGGAAAGGCGAGAGGAACTCCAGGGTCGTGCCACCATTCCGAGAGTCCCCCAGATGTGTCAGTCCATTCCAGAGGAACCAGTTTTCCCTGCACTGCCTTGACGTTCAAGCCGAGGATCGACTCCCACCACGTGTGCACGTGGAACAGCCCTGTGGGAAAGCCTCGTGGGAAAGCCTCATGGGAAAGACTCGAGGGAAAACAATAGATCCTTTGCTCCACGCGGTGGACTGCGTGACACTGCTACCGCTCTGGAGGAAAGCGCAAGTGCATGCCCGCATTCGAGACGAGGACTGAATCCCCTGGGGAGACTCCAGAAGTACCCCAAGATCCATGTCAGCACTGGAGAGGAATCCTCAGGTTCCGGCCCCGACTCCACAGAAGGTCTTAGGCCCCGGCATCAGCGGGAGAGGAATCCGAGAGGCCCCGAGGAACTCGCATGGGGACTGGTCTTTCCTGAGGCCACCAGAGCGGGTCCCTGAGGTCCCCGTCGTAAGTCGAGAGCACCTGCCGCAACTCGAGAAAATCCAGGAGGTTTTGCCCTTCAGGCGAGATGAGGCCCATTTCCGCTGAGGCTTCTCGAGGCTAATCATATCTAACCACTGGAACTTCCAAAGGGTCCTTCACACCCTTGCTGCAACTCAAGAAGTTCCCGACATAGCCGTCTCCACTCGAGAGGAAGCACGAGAGTCACGCACACATCCAGCGGAACCCGTTTCCGCCTCCTAGCTCGAGATGAGGGATCCTTTCCCTGTTTCGTAGGGAAAGAATTCCCGGCGTTCCCGTCGCATCTCAAGAGGAGGCTCTCCACAGGAAAGGCGAGAGGAACTCCAGGGTCGTGCCACCATTCCAAGAGTCCCCCAGATGTGTCAGTCCATTCCAGAGGAACCTGTTTTCCCTGCACTGCCTTGACGTTCAAGCCGAAGTTCGACTCCCAACACGTGCACGTGGAACAGCCCTGTGGGAAAGCCTCGTGGGAAAGCCTCGTGGGAAAGACTCGAGGAAAACCATAGATCATTTGATCCACGCGGCGGACTGTGTGACACTGCTGCTACCGCTCTTGAGGAAAGCGCAAGTGCATGCCCGCATTCGAGACGAGGACTGACTCCCTGGGGAGACTCCAGAAGTACCCCAAGATCCATGTCACCACTGGAGAGGAATCCTCAGGTTCCAGCCCCGAATCCACACAAGGTCTTAGGCCCCGGCATCAACGGGAGAGGAATCCCGAGAGGCCCCCGAGGAACTCGCATGGGGACTGGCCTTTCCTGAGGCCACCAGAGCGGGTCCCTGAGGTCCCCGTCGTAAATCGAGAGCACCTGCCGCAACTCGAGAAAATCCAGGAGGTTTAGCCCTCCAGGCGAGATGAGGCCCATTTCCGCTGAGGCTTCTTGAGGCTAATCACATCTAACCACTGGATCTTCCAAAGGGTCCTTCACACCCTTGCTGCAACTCAAGAAGTTCCCCGACATACCCGTCTCCACTCGAGAGGAAGCACGAGGGTCCCGCACACATCCAGCGGAGCCCCGTTTCCGCCTCCTAGCTCGAGATGAGGGATCCTTTCCCTGTTTCGTAGGAAAGAATTCCCGGCGTTCCCGTCGCATCTCAAGAGGAGGCTCTCCACAGGAAAGGCGAGAGGAACTCCAGGGTCGTGCCACCATTCCAAGAGTCCCCCAGATGTGTCAGTCCATTCCAGAGGAACCTGTTTTCCCTGCACTGCCTTGACGTTCAAGCCGAGGATCGACTCCCACCACGTGTGCACGTGGGACAGCCCTGTGGGAAAGCCTCGTGGGAAAGCCTCGTGGGAAAGACTCGAAAACCATAGATCCTTTGATCCACGGGCGGACTGCGTGACACTGCTGCTACCGCTCTGGAGGAAAGCGCAAGTGCATGCCCGCATTCGAGACGAGGACTGAATCCCCTGGGAGACTCAGAAATACCCCAAGATCCATGTCAGCACTGGAGAGGAATCCTCAGGTTCCGGCCCCGAATCCACAGAAGGTCTTAGGCCCCGGCAACCACGGGAGAGGAATCCCGAGAGGCCCCCGAGGAACTCGCATGGGGACTGGCCTTTCCTGAGGCCACCAGAGCGGGTCCCTGAGGTCCCCGTCGTAAGTCGAGAGCACCTGCCGCAACTCGAGAAAATCCAGGAGGTTTTGCCCTTCAGGCGAGATGAGGCCCATTTCCGCTGAGACTTCTCGAGGCTAATCACATCTAACCACTGGACTTCCAAAGGGTCCTTCACACCCTTGCTGCAACTCCAGAAGTTCCCCGACATAGCCGTCTCCACTCGAGAGGAAGCACGAGGGCCCGCACACATCCAGCGGAGCCCGTTTCCGCCTCCTAGCTCGAGATGAGGATCCTTTCCCTGTTTCGTAGGGAAAGAATTCCCGGCGTTCCCGTCGCATCTCAAGAGGAGCGCTCTCCACAGGAAAGGCGAGAGGAACTCCAGGGTCGTGCCACCATTCCAAGAGTCCCCAGATGTGTCAGTCCATTCCAGAGGAACCTGTTTTCCCTGCACTGCCTTGACGTTCAAGCCGAGGATCGACTCCCAACACGTGTGCACGTGGGACAGCCCTGTGGGAAAGCCTCGTGGGAAAGCCTCGTGGGAAAGACTCGAGGGAAAACCATAGATCCTTTGCTCCACGCGGCGGACTGCGTGACACTGCTGCTACCGCTCTGGAGGAAAGCGCAAGTGCATGCCCGCATTCGAGACGAGGACTGACTCCCCTGGGGAGTCTCCAGAAGTACCCCAAGATCCATGTCAGCACTGGAGAGGAATCCTCAGGTTCCGGCCCCGACTCCACACAAGGTCTTAGGCCCCGGCATCGACGGGAGAGGAATCCCGAGAGGCCCCCGATGAACTCGCATGGGGACTGGCCTTTCCTGAGGCCACCAGAGCGGGTCCCTGAGGTCCCCGTCGTAAGTCGAGAGCACCTGCCGCAACTCGAGAAAATCCAGGAGGTTTAGCCCTTCAGGCGAGATGAGGCCCATTTCCGCTGAGGCTTCTCGAGGCTAATCACATCTAACCACTGGATCTTCCAAAGGGTCCTTCACACCCTTGCTGCAACTCCAGAAGTTCCCCGACATAGCCGTCTCCACTCGAGAGGAAGCACGAGAGTCACGCACACATCCAGCGGAACCCGTTTCCGCCTCCTAGCTCGAGATGAGGATCCTTTCCCTGTTTCGTAGGGAAAGAATTCCCGGCGTTCCCGTCGCATCTCAAGAGGAGGCGCTCTCCACAGGAAAGGCGAGAGGAACTCCAGGGTAGTGCCACCATTCCAAGAGACCCCCAGATGTGTCAGTCCATTCTAGCGGAACTTGTTTTCCCTGCACTGCCTTGAAGTTCAAGCCGAAGTTCGACTCGCAACACGTGCACGTGGGACAGCCCTGTGGGAAAGCCTCGTGGGAAAGACTCGAGCAAAAACCATAGATCATTTGATCCACGCGTCGAACTGTGTGACACTGCTGCTACCGCTCTTGAGGAAAGCGCAAGTGCATGCCCGCATTCGAGACGAGGACTGACTCCTCTGGGGAGACTCCAGAAGTACCCCAAGATCCATGTCACCACTGGAGAGGAATCCTCAGGTTCCGGCCCCGAATCCACACAAGGTCTTAGGCCCCGGCATCAACGGGAGAGGAATCCCGAGAGGCCCCCGAGGAACTCGCATGGGGACTGGCCTTTCCTGAGGCCACCAGATCGGGTCCCTGAGGTCCCCGTCGTAAGTCGAGAGCACCTGCCGCAACTCGAGAAAATCCAGGAGGTTTTGCCCTTCAGGCGAGATGAGGCCCATTTCCGCTGAGGCTTCTCGAGGCTAATCACATCTAACCACTGGAACTTCCAAAGGGTCCTTCACACCCTTGCTGCAACTCCAGAAGTTCCCCGACATAGCCGTCTCCACTCGAGAGGAGGCACGAGGGTCCCGCACACATCCAACGGAGCCCCGTTTCCGCCTCCGAGCTCGAGATGAGGGATCCTTTCCCTGTTTTGTAGGGAAAGAATTCCCGGCGTTCCCGTCGCATCGCAAGAGGAGGCGCTCTCCACAGGAAAGGCGAGAGGAACTCGAGGGTCGTGCCACCATTCCAAGAATCCCCCAGATGTGTCAGTCCATTCCAGAGGAACCTGTTTTCCCTGCACTGCCTTGACGTTGAAGCCGAGGATCGACTCCCACCACGTGTGCACGTGGGACAGCCATGTGGGAAAGCCTCGGGGGAAAGCCTCGTGGGAAAGACTCGAGGGAAAACCATAGATCCTTTGCTCCACGCGGCGGACTGCGTGACACTGCTGCTACCGCTCTGGAGGAAAGCGCAAGTGCATGCCCGCATTCGAGACGAGGACTGAATCCCCTGGGGAGACTCCAGAAGTACCCCAAGATCCATGTCAGCACTGGAGAGGAATCCTCAGGTTCCGGCCCCGACTCCACACAAGGTCTTAGGCCCCGGCAACCACGGGAGAGGAATCCCGAGAAGCCCCCGAGGAACTCGCATGGGGAATGGCCTTTCCTGAGGCCACCAGAGCGGGTCCCTGAGGTCCCCGTCGTAAGTCGAGAGCACCTGCCGCAACTCGAGAAAATCCAGGAGGTTTTGCCCTTCAGGCGAGATGAGGCCCATTTCCGCTGAGACTTCTCGAGGCTAATCACATCTATCCACTGGAACTTCCAAAGGGTCCTTCACACCCTTGCTGCAACTCCAGAAGTTCCCCGACATAGCCGTCTCCACTCGAGAGGAAGCACGAGAGTCACGCACACATCCAGCGGAGCCCGTTTCCGCCTCCTAGCTCGAGATGAGGATCCTTTCCCTGTTTCGTAGGGAAAGAATTCCCGGCGTTCCCGTCGCATCTCAAGAGGAGGCGCTCTCCACAGGAAAGGCGAGAGGAACTCCAGGGATGTGCCACCATTCCAAGAGTCCCCCAGATGTGTCAGTCCCGTCCAGAGGAACCTGTTTTCCCTGCACTGCCTTGACGTTCAAGCCGAGGATCGACTCCCAACACGTGTGCACGTGGGACAGCCCTGTGGGAAAGCCTCGTGGGAAAGACTCGAGGAAAAACCATAGATCCTTTGATCCACGCGGCGAACTGCGTGACACTGCTGCTACCGCTCTTGAGGAAAGCGCAAGTGCATGCCCGAATTTGAGACGAGGACTGACTCCCCTGGGGAGACTCCAGAAGTACCCCAAGATCCATGTCACCACTGGAGAGGAATCCTCAGGTTCCGGCCCCGACTCCACACAAGGTCTTAGGCAACGGCATCGACGGGAGAGGAATCCCGAGAGGCCGCCGAGGAACTCGCATGGGGACTGGCCTTTCCTGAGGCCACCAGAGCGGGTCCCTGAGGTCCCCTACGTAAGTCGAGAGCACCTGCCGCAACTCGAGAAAATCCAGGAGGTTTTGCCCTTCAGGCGAGATGAGGCCCATTTCCGCTGAGGCTTCTCGAGGCTAATCACATCTAACCACTGGATCTTCCAAAGGGTCCTTCACACCCTTGCTGCAACTCAAGAAGTTCCCGATACACCCGTCTCCACTCGAGAGGAAGCACGAGGGTCCCGAACACATCCAGGGAGCCCGTTTCCGCCTCCTAGCTCGAGATGAGGATCCTTTCCCTGTTTCGTAGGGAAAGAATTCCCGGCATTCCCGTCGCATCTCAAGAGGCGCTCTCCACAGGAAAGGCGAGAGGAACTCCAGGGTCGTGCCACCATTCCAAGAGTCCCCCAGATGTGTCAGTCCATTCCAGAGGAACCTGTTTTCCCTGCACTGCCTTGATGTTCAAGCCGAGGATCGACTGCCACCACGTGTGCACGTGGGACAGCCCTGTGGGAAAGCCTCGTGGGAAAGCCTCGTGGGAAAGACACGAGGGAAAACCATAGATGCTTTGCTCCACGCGGCGGACTGCGTGACACTGCTGCTACCGCTCTGGAGGAAAGCGCAAGTGCATGCCCGCATTCGAGACGAGGACTGACTCCCCTGGGGAGACTCCAGAAGTACCCCAAGATCCATGTCAGCACTGGAGAGGAATCCTCAGGTTCCGGCCCCGACTCACACAAGGTCTTAGGCCCCGGCATCAGCGGGAGAGGAATCCGAGAGGCCCCGAGGAACTCGCATGTGGACTGGCCTTTCCTGAGGCCACCAGAGCGGGTCCCTGAGGGCCCCGTCGTAAGTCGAGAGCACCTGCCGCAACTCGAGAAAATCCAGGAGGTTTTGCCCTTCAGGCGAGATGAGGCCCATTTCCGCTGAGGCTTCTCGAGGCTAATCACATCTAACCCTGGAACTTCCAAAGGGTCCTTCACACCCTTTCTGCAACTCCAGAAGTTCCCGACACACCCGTCTCCACTCGAGAGGAAGCACGAGGGTCCCGCACACATCCAGCGGAGCCCGTTTCCGCCTCCGAGCTCGAGATGAGGGATCCTTTCCCTGTTTCGTAGGGAAAGAATTCCCGGCGTTCCCGTCGCATCGCAAGAGGAGGCGCTCTCCACAGGAAAGGCGAGAGGAACTCCAGGGTCGTGCCACCATTCCAAGAGTCCCCAGATGTGTCAGTCCATTCCAGAGGAACCTGTTTTCCCTGCACTGCATTGACGTTCAAGCCGAGGATCGACTCCCACCACGTGTGCACGTGGGACAGCCATGTGGGAAAGCCTCGTGGGAAAGCCTCGTGGGAAAGACACGAGGAAAACCATAGATGCTTTGATCCACGCGGCGGACAGCGTGACACTGCTGCTACCGCTCTGGAGGAAAGCGCAAGTGCATGCCCGCATTCGAGACGAGGACTGAATCCCCTGGGGAGACTCCAGAAGTACCCCAAGATCCATGTCAGCACTGGAGAGGAATCCTCAGGTTCCGGCCCTGAGTTCACACAAGGTCTTAGGCCCCGGCATCGGGAGAGGAATCCGAGAGGCCCCGAGGAACTCGCATGGGGACTGGCCTTTCCTGAGGCCACCAGAGCGGGTCCCTGAGGTCCCGTCGTAAGTCGAGAGCACCTGCCGCAACTCGAGAAAATCCAGGAGGTTTTGCCTTCCAGGCGAGATGAGGCCCATTTCCGCTGAGGCTTCTCGAGGCTAATCACATCTAACCCTGGAACTTCCAAAGGGTCCTTCACACCCTTTCTGCAGCTCAAGAAGTTCCCGACACGCCCGTCTCCACTCGAGAGGAAGCACGAGAGTCACGCACACATCCAGCGGAGCCCGTTTCCGCCTCCGAGCGCGAGATGAGGGATCCTTTCCCTGTTTCGTAGGGAAAGAATTCCCGGCGTTCCCGTCGCATCTCAAGAGGAGGCGCTCTCCACAGGAAAGGCGAGAGGAACTCAAGGGTCGTGCCACCATTCCAAGAGTCCCCCAGATGTGTCAGTCCATTCCAGAGGAACCTGTTTTCCCTGCACTGCCTTGACGTTCAAGCCGAGGATCGACTCCCAACACGTGTGCACGTGGGACAGCCCTGTGGGAAAGCCTCGTGGGAAAGCCTCGTGGGAAAGACACGAGGAAAACCATAGATGCTTTGATCCACGGCGGACTGCGTGACACTGCTGCTACCGCTCTTGAGGAAAGCGCAAGTGCATGCCCGCATTCGAGACGAGGACTGACTCCCCTGGGGAGACTCCAGAAGTACCCCAAGATCCATGTCACCACTGGAGAGGAATCCTCAGGTTCCGGCCCTGAATTCACACAAGGTCTTAGGCCCCGGCATCAGCGGGAGAGGAATCCGAGAGGCCCCGAGGAACTCGCATGGGGACTGGCCTTTCCTGAGGCCACCAGAGCGGGTCCCTGAGGCCCCGTCGTAAGTCGAGAGCACCTGCCGCAACTCGAGAAAATCCAGGAGGTTTGGCCCTCCAGGCGAGATGAGGCCCATTTCCGCTGAGGCTTCTTGAGGCTAATCACATCTAACCACTGGATCTTCCAAAGGGTCCTTCACACCCTTTCTGCAACTCAAGAAGTTCCCGACATAGCCGTCTCCACTCGAGAGGAAGCACGAGGGTCCCGCACACATCCAGGGGAGCCACGTTTCCGCCTCCTAGCTCGAGATGAGGGATCCTTTCCCTGTTTCGTAGGGAAAGAATTCCTGGCATTCCCGTCGCATCTCAAAAGGAGGCGCTCTCCACAGGAAAGGCGAGAGGAACTCCAGGGTCGTGCCACCATTCCAAGAGTCCCCCATATGTGTCAGTCCATTCCAGAGGAACCTGTTTTCCCTGCACTGCCTTGACGTTCAAGCCGAGGATCGACTCCCACCACGTGTGCATGTGGGACAGCCCTGTGGGAAAGCCTCGTGGGAAAGCCTCGAGAGAAAGCCATAAATCCCTTGATCCACGCGGCGGACTTCGTGACACTGCTGCTACCGCTCTGGAGGAATGCGCAAGTGCATGCCCGCATTCGATACGAGGACTGACTCCCCTGGGGAGACTCCAGAAGTACCCCAAGATCCATGTCACCACTGGAGAGGAATCCTCAGTTTCCGGCCCTGAGTTCACACAAGGTCTTAGGCCCCGGCATCAGCGGGAGAGGAATCCGAGAGGCCCCGAGGAACTCGCATGGGGACTGGCCTTTCCTGAGGCCACCAGAGCGGGTCCCTGAGGCCCCGTCGTAAGTCGAGAGCACCTGCCGCAACTCGAGAAAATCCAGGAGGTTTGGCCCTCCAGGCGAGATGAGGCCCATTTCCGCTGAGGCTTCTCGAGGCTAATCACATCTAACCTGGAACTTCCAAAGGGTCCTTCACACCCTTTCTGCAACTCAAGAAGTTCCCGACACACCCGTCTCCACTCGAGAGGAAGCACGAGGGTCCCGAACACATCCAGGGAGCCCGTTTCCGCCTCCGAGCTCGAGATGAGGGATCCTTTCCCTGTTTCGTAGGGAAAGAATTCCCGGCGTTCCCGTCGCATCTCAAGAGGAGGCGCTCTCCACAGGAAAGGCGAGAGGAACTCCAGGGTAGTGCCACCATTCCAAGAGTCCCCAGATGTGTCAGTCCATTCCAGCGGAACCTGTTTTCCCTGCACTGCCATGACGTTCAAGCCGAGGATCGACTGCCACCACGTGTGCACGTGGGACAGCCCTGTGGGAAAGCCTCGTGGGAAAGCCTCGTGGGAAAGACACGAGGGAAAACCATAGATGCTTTGCTCCACGGGGCGGACTGCGTGACACTGCTGCTACCGCTCTGGAGGAAAGCGCAAGTGCATGCCCGCATTCGAGACGAGGACTGACTCCCCTGGGGTGACTCCAGAAGTACCCCAAGATCCATGTCAGCACTGGAGAGGAATCCTCAGGTTCCGGCCCTGAGTTCACACAAGGTCTTAGGCCCCGGCATCAGCGGGAGAGGAATTCCGAGGCCCCGAGGAACTCGCATGGGGACTGGCCTTTCCTGAGGCCACCAGAGCGGGTCCCTGAGGGCCCCGTCGTCAGTCGAGAGCACCTGCCGCAACTCGAGAAAATCCAGGAGGTTTTGCCCTTCAGGCGAGATGAGGCCCATTTCCGCTGAGGCTTCTCGAGGCTAATCACATCTAACCCTGGAACTTCCAAAGGGTCCTTCACACCCTTTCTGCAACTCAAGAAGTTCCCGACACCCGTCTCCACTCGAGAGGAAGCACGAGGGTCCCGCACACATCCAGGGAGCCCGTTTCCGCCTCCGAGCTCGAGATGAGGGATCCTTTCCCTGTTTCGTAGGGAAAGAATTCCCGGCGTTCCCGTCGCATCTCAAGAGGAGGCGCTCTCCACAGGAAAGGCGAGAGGAACTCCAGGGTCGTGCCACCATTCCAAGAGTCCCCCAGATGTGTCAGTCCATTCCAGAGGAACCTGTTTTCCCTGCACTGCCTTGACGTTCAAGCCGAGGATCGACTCCCACCACGTGTGCACGTGGGACAGCCCTGTGGGAAAGCCTCGTGGGAAAGACTCGGGAAAACCATAGATGCTTTGATCCACGGGCGGACTGCGTGACACTGCTGCTACCGCTCTGGAGGAAAGCGCAAGTGCATGCCCGCATTCGAGACGAGGACTGACTCCCTGGGGAGACTCCAGAAGTACCCCAAGATCCATGTCAGCACTGGAGAGGAATCCTCAGGTTCCGGCCCTGAGTTCACACAAGGTCTTAGGCCCGGCATCAGCGGGAGAGGAATTCCGAAAGGCCCCGAGGAACTCGCATGGGGACTGGCCTTTCCTGAGGCCACCAGAGCGGGTCCCTGAGGCCCCGTCGTAAGTCGAGAGCACCTGCCGCAACTCGAGAAAATCCAGGAGGTTTTGCCCTCCAGGCGAGATGAGGCCCATTTCCGCTGAGGCTTCTCGAGGCTAATCACATCTAACCCTGGAACTTCCAAAGGGTCCTTCACACCCTTTCTGCAACTCAAGAAGTTCCCGACACACCCGTCTCCACTCGAGAGGAAGCACGAGGGTCCCACACATCCAGGGAGCCCGTTTCCGCCTCCGAGCTCGAGATGAGGGATCCTTTCCCTGTTTCGTAGGGAAAGAATTCCCGGCGTTCCCGTCGCATCTCAAGAGGAGGCGCTCTCCACAGGAAAGGCGAGAGGAACTCCAGGGTCGTGCCACCATTCCAAGAGTCCCCAGATGTGTCAGTCCATTCCAGAGGAACCTGTTTTCCCTGCACTGCCTTGACGTTCAAGCCGAGGATCGACTCCCACCACGTGTGCACGTGGGACAGCCCTGTGGGAAAGCCTCGTGGGAAAGCCTCGTGGGAAAGACACGAGGAAAACCATAGATGCTTTGATCCACGGGCGGACTGCGTGACACTGCTGCTACCGCTCTGGAGGAAAGCGCAAGTGCATGCCCGCATTCGAGACGAGGACTGACTCCCTGGGGAGACTCCAGAAGTACCCCAAGATCCATGTCAGCACTGGAGAGGAATCCTCAGGTTCCGGCCCTGAGTTCACACAAGGTCTTAGGCCCGGCATCAGCGGGAGAGGAATCCGAAAGGCCCCGAGGAACTCGCATGGGGACTGGCCTTTCCTGAGGCCACCAGAGCGGGTCCCTGAGGCCCCGTCGTAAGTCGAGAGCACCTGCCGCAACTCGAGAAAATCCAGGAGGTTTTGCCCTCCAGGCGAGATGAGGCCCATTTCCGCTGAGGCTTCTCGAGGCTAATCACATCTAACCCTGGAACTTCCAAAGGGTCCTTCACACCCTTTCTGCAACTCAAGAAGTTCCCGACACACCCGTCTCCACTCGAGAGGAAGCACGAGGGTCCCGCACACATCCAGGGAGCCCGTTTCCGCCTCCGAGCTCGAGATGAGGGATCCTTTCCCTGTTTCGTAGGGAAAGAATTCCCGGCGTTCCCGTCGCATCTCAAGAGGAGGCGCTCTCCACAGGAAAGGCGAGAGGAACTCCAGGGTCGTGCCACCATTCCAAGAGTCCCCAGATGTGTCAGTCCATTCCAGAGGAACCTGTTTTCCCTGCACTGCCTTGACGTTCAAGCCGAGGATCGACTCCCACCACGTGTGCACGTGGGACAGCCCTGTGGGAAAGCCTCGTGGGAAAGCCTCGTGGGAAAGACACGAGGGAAAACCATAGATGCTTTGATCCACGGGGCGGACTGCGTGACACTGCTGCTACCGCTCTGGAGGAAAGCGCAAGTGCATGCCCGCATTCGAGACGAGGACTGACTCCCTGGGGAGACTCCAGAAGTACCCCAAGATCCATGTCAGCACTGGAGAGGAATCCTCAGGTTCCGGCCCTGAGTTCACACAAGGTCTTAGGCCCGGCATCAGCGGGAGAGGAATCCGAAAGGCCCCGAGGAACTCGCATGGGGACTGGCCTTTCCTGAGGCCACCAGAGCGGGTCCCTGAGGCCCCGTCGTAAGTCGAGAGCACCTGCCGCAACTCGAGAAAATCCAGGAGGTTTTGCCCTCCAGGCGAGATGAGGCCCATTTCCGCTGAGGCTTCTCGAGGCTAATCACATCTAACCCTGGAACTTCCAAAGGGTCCTTCACACCCTTTCTGCAACTCAAGAAGTTCCCGACACACCCGTCTCCACTCGAGAGGAAGCACGAGGGTCCCACACATCCAGGGAGCCCGTTTCCGCCTCCGAGCTCGAGATGAGGGATCCTTTCCCTGTTTCGTAGGGAAAGAATTCCCGGCGTTCCCGTCGCATCTCAAGAGGAGGCGCTCTCCACAGGAAAGGCGAGAGGAACTCCAGGGTCGTGCCACCATTCCAAGAGTCCCCAGATGTGTCAGTCCATTCCAGAGGAACCTGTTTTCCCTGCACTGCCTTGACGTTCAAGCCGAGGATCGACTCCCACCACGTGTGCACGTGGGACAGCCCTGTGGGAAAGCCTCGTGGGAAAGCCTCGTGGGAAAGACACGAGGAAAACCATAGATGCTTTGATCCACGGGCGGACTGCGTGACACTGCTGCTACCGCTCTGGAGGAAAGCGCAAGTGCATGCCCGCATTCGAGACGAGGACTGACTCCCTGGGGAGACTCCAGAAGTACCCCAAGATCCATGTCAGCACTGGAGAGGAATCCTCAGGTTCCGGCCCTGAGTTCACACAAGGTCTTAGGCCCGGCATCAGCGGGAGAGGAATTCCGAAAGGCCCCGAGGAACTCGCATGGGGACTGGCCTTTCCTGAGGCCACCAGAGCGGGTCCCTGAGGCCCCGTCGTAAGTCGAGAGCACCTGCCGCAACTCGAGAAAATCCAGGAGGTTTTGCCCTCCAGGCGAGATGAGGCCCATTTCCGCTGAGGCTTCTCGAGGCTAATCACATCTAACCCTGGAACTTCCAAAGGGTCCTTCACACCCTTTCTGCAACTCAAGAAGTTCCCGACACACCCGTCTCCACTCGAGAGGAAGCACGAGGGTCCCGCACACATCCAGGGAGCCCGTTTCCGCCTCCGAGCTCGAGATGAGGGATCCTTTCCCTGTTTCGTAGGGAAAGAATTCCCGGCGTTCCCGTCGCATCTCAAGAGGAGGCGCTCTCCACAGGAAAGGCGAGAGGAACTCCAGGGTCGTGCCACCATTCCAAGAGTCCCCAGATGTGTCAGTCCATTCCAGAGGAACCTGTTTTCCCTGCACTGCCTTGACGTTCAAGCCGAGGATCGACTCCCACCACGTGTGCACGTGGGACAGCCCTGTGGGAAAGCCTCGTGGGAAAGCCTCGTGGGAAAGACACGAGGGAAAACCATAGATGCTTTGATCCACGGGGCGGACTGCGTGACACTGCTGCTACCGCTCTGGAGGAAAGCGCAAGTGCATGCCCGCATTCGAGACGAGGACTGACTCCCTGGGGAGACTCCAGAAGTACCCCAAGATCCATGTCAGCACTGGAGAGGAATCCTCAGGTTCCGGCCCTGAGTTCACACAAGGTCTTAGGCCCGGCATCAGCGGGAGAGGAATCCGAAAGGCCCCGAGGAACTCGCATGGGGACTGGCCTTTCCTGAGGCCACCAGAGCGGGTCCCTGAGGGCCCCGTCGTAAGTCGAGAGCACCTGCCGCAACTCGAGAAAATCCAGGAGGTTTTGCCCTCCAGGCGAGATGAGGCCCATTTCCGCTGAGGCTTCTCGAGGCTAATCACATCTAACCCTGGAACTTCCAAAGGGTCCTTCACACCCTTTCTGCAACTCAAGAAGTTCCCGACACACCCGTCTCCACTCGAGAGGAAGCACGAGGGTCCCACACATCCAGGGAGCCCCGTTTCCGCCTCCGAGCTCGAGATGAGGGATCCTTTCCCTGTTTCGTAGGGAAAGAATTCCCGGCGTTCCCGTCGCATCTCAAGAGGAGGCGCTCTCCACAGGAAAGGCGAGAGGAACTCCAGGGTCGTGCCACCATTCCAAGAGTCCCCAGATGTGTCAGTCCATTCCAGAGGAACCTGTTTTCCCTGCACTGCCTTGACGTTCAAGCCGAGGATCGACTCCCACCACGTGTGCACGTGGGACAGCCCTGTGGGAAAGCCTCGTGGGAAAGCCTCGTGGGAAAGACACGAGGGAAAACCATAGATGCTTTGATCCACGGGGCGGACTGCGTGACACTGCTGCTACCGCTCTGGAGGAAAGCGCAAGTGCATGCCCGCATTCGAGACGAGGACTGACTCCCTGGGGAGACTCCAGAAGTACCCCAAGATCCATGTCAGCACTGGAGAGGAATCCTCAGGTTCCGGCCCTGAGTTCACACAAGGTCTTAGGCCCGGCATCAGCGGGAGAGGAATTCCGAAAGGCCCCGAGGAACTCGCATGGGGACTGGCCTTTCCTGAGGCCACCAGAGCGGGTCCCTGAGGGCCCCGTCGTAAGTCGAGAGCACCTGCCGCAACTCGAGAAAATCCAGGAGGTTTTGCCCTCCAGGCGAGATGAGGCCCATTTCCGCTGAGGCTTCTCGAGGCTAATCACATCTAACCCCTGGAACTTCCAAAGGGTCCTTCACACCCTTTCTGCAACTCAAGAAGTTCCCGACACACCCGTCTCCACTCGAGAGGAAGCACGAGGGTCCCGAACACATCCAGGGAGCCCCGTTTCCGCCTCCGAGCTCGAGATGAGGGATCCTTTCCCTGTTTCGTAGGGAAAGAATTCCCGGCGTTCCCGTCGCATCTCAAGAGGAGGCGCTCTCCACAGGAAAGGCGAGAGGAACTCCAGGGTCGTGCCACCATTCCAAGAGTCCCCAGATGTGTCAGTCCATTCCAGAGGAACCTGTTTTCCCTGCACTGCCTTGACGTTCAAGCCGAGGATCGACTCCCACCACGTGTGCACGTGGGACAGCCCTGTGGGAAAGCCTCGTGGGAAAGCCTCGTGGGAAAGACACGAGGGAAAACCATAGATGCTTTGATCCACGGGGCGGACTGCGTGACACTGCTGCTACCGCTCTGGAGGAAAGCGCAAGTGCATGCCCGCATTCGAGACGAGGACTGACTCCCTGGGGAGACTCCAGAAGTACCCCAAGATCCATGTCAGCACTGGAGAGGAATCCTCAGGTTCCGGCCCTGAGTTCACACAAGGTCTTAGGCCCGGCATCAGCGGGAGAGGAATCCGAAAGGCCCCGAGGAACTCGCATGGGGACTGGCCTTTCCTGAGGCCACCAGAGCGGGTCCCTGAGGGCCCCGTCGTAAGTCGAGAGCACCTGCCGCAACTCGAGAAAATCCAGGAGGTTTTGCCCTCCAGGCGAGATGAGGCCCATTTCCGCTGAGGCTTCTCGAGGCTAATCACATCTAACCCTGGAACTTCCAAAGGGTCCTTCACACCCTTTCTGCAACTCAAGAAGTTCCCGACACACCCGTCTCCACTCGAGAGGAAGCACGAGGGTCCCGAACACATCCAGGGAGCCCCGTTTCCGCCTCCGAGCTCGAGATGAGGGATCCTTTCCCTGTTTCGTAGGGAAAGAATTCCCGGCGTTCCCGTCGCATCTCAAGAGGAGGCGCTCTCCACAGGAAAGGCGAGAGGAACTCCAGGGTCGTGCCACCATTCCAAGAGTCCCCAGATGTGTCAGTCCATTCCAGAGGAACCTGTTTTCCCTGCACTGCCTTGACGTTCAAGCCGAGGATCGACTCCCACCACGTGTGCACGTGGGACAGCCCTGTGGGAAAGCCTCGTGGGAAAGCCTCGAGGAAAACCATAGATGCTTTGATCCACGGGCGGACTGCGTGACACTGCTGCTACCGCTCTGGAGGAAAGCGCAAGTGCATGCCCGCATTCGAGACGAGGACTGACTCCCCTGGGGAGACTCCAGAAGTACCCCAAGATCCATGTCAGCACTGGAGAGGAATCCTCAGGTTCCGGCCCTGAGTTCACACAAGGTCTTAGGCCCGGCATCAGCGGGAGAGGAATCCGAAAGGCCCCGAGGAACTCGCATGGGGACTGGCCTTTCCTGAGGCCACCAGAGCGGGTCCCTGAGGGCCCCGTCGTAAGTCGAGAGCACCTGCCGCAACTCGAGAAAATCCAGGAGGTTTTGCCCTCCAGGCGAGATGAGGCCCATTTCCGCTGAGGCTTCTCGAGGCTAATCACATCTAACCCCTGGAACTTCCAAAGGGTCCTTCACACCCTTTCTGCAACTCAAGAAGTTCCCGACACACCCGTCTCCACTCGAGAGGAAGCACGAGGGTCCCGAACACATCCAGGGGAGCCCCGTTTCCGCCTCCGAGCTCGAGATGAGGGATCCTTTCCCTGTTTCGTAGGGAAAGAATTCCCGGCGTTCCCGTCGCATCTCAAGAGGAGGCGCTCTCCACAGGAAAGGCGAGCGGAACTCCAGGGTCGTGCCACCATTCCAAGAGTCCCCCAGATGTGTCAGTCCATTCCAGAGGAACCTGTTTTCCCTGCACTGCCTTGACGTTCAAGCCGAGGATCGACTCCCACCACGTGTGCACGTGGGACAGCCCTGTGGGAAAGCCTCGTGGGAAAGCCTCGTGGGAAAGACCCGAGGGAAAACCATAGATGCTTTGATCCACGGGGCGGACTGCGTGACACTGCTGCTACCGCTCTGGAGGAAAGCGCAAGTGCATGCCCGCATTCGAGACGAGGACTGCCTCCCTGGGGAGACTCCAGAAGTACCCCAAGATCCATGTCAGCACTGGAGAGGAATCCTCAGGTTCCGGCCCTGAGTTCACACAAGGTCTTAGGCCCCGGCATCAGCGGGAGAGGAATCCGAAAGGCCCCGAGGAACTCGCATGGGGACTGGCCTTTCCTGAGGCCACCAGAGCGGGTCCCTGAGGGCCCCGTCGTAAGTCGAGAGCACCTGCCGCAACTCGAGAAAATCCAGGAGGTTTTGCCCTCCAGGCGAGATGAGGCCCATTTCCGCTGAGGCTTCTCGAGGCTAATCACATCTAACCCCTGGAACTTCCAAAGGGTCCTTCACACCCTTTCTGCAACTCAAGAAGTTCCCGACACACCCGTCTCCACTCGAGAGGAAGCACGAGGGTCCCGAACACATCCAGGGGAGCCCCGTTTCCGCCTCCGAGCTCGAGATGAGGGATCCTTTCCCTGTTTCGTAGGGAAAGAATTCCCGGCGTTCCCGTCGCATCTCAAGAGGAGGCGCTCTCCACAGGAAAGGCGAGAGGAACTCCAGGGTCGTGCCACCATTCCAAGAGTCCCCCAGATGTGTCAGTCCATTCCAGAGGAACCTGTTTTCCCTGCACTGCCTTGACGTTCAAGCCGAGGATCGACTCCCACCACGTGTGCACGTGGGACAGCCCTGTGGGAAAGCCTCGTGGGAAAGCCTCGTGGGAAAGACACGAGGGAAAACCATAGATGCTTTGATCCACGGGGCGGACTGCGTGACACTGCTGCTACCGCTCTGGAGGAAAGCGCAAGTGCATGCCCGCATTCGAGACGAGGACTGACTCCCTGGGGAGACTCCAGAAGTACCCCAAGATCCATGTCAGCACTGGAGAGGAATCCTCAGGTTCCGGCCCTGAGTTCACACAAGGTCTTAGGCCCGGCATCAGCGGGAGAGGAATTCCGAAAGGCCCCGAGGAACTCGCATGGGGACTGGCCTTTCCTGAGGCCACCAGAGCGGGTCCCTGAGGGCCCCGTCGTAAGTCGAGAGCACCTGCCGCAACTCGAGAAAATCCAGGAGGTTTTGCCCTCCAGGCGAGATGAGGCCCATTTCCGCTGAGGCTTCTCGAGGCTAATCACATCTAACCCCTGGAACTTCCAAAGGGTCCTTCACACCCTTTCTGCAACTCAAGAAGTTCCCGACACACCCGTCTCCACTCGAGAGGAAGCACGAGGGTCCCGAACACATCCAGGGAGCCCCGTTTCCGCCTCCGAGCTCGAGATGAGGGATCCTTTCCCTGTTTCGTAGGGAAAGAATTCCCGGCGTTCCCGTCGCATCTCAAGAGGAGGCGCTCTCCACAGGAAAGGCGAGAGGAACTCCAGGGTCGTGCCACCATTCCAAGAGTCCCCAGATGTGTCAGTCCATTCCAGAGGAACCTGTTTTCCCTGCACTGCCTTGACGTTCAAGCCGAGGATCGACTCCCACCACGTGTGCACGTGGGACAGCCCTGTGGGAAAGCCTCGTGGGAAAGCCTCGTGGGAAAGACACGAGGGAAAACCATAGATGCTTTGATCCACGGGCGGACTGCGTGACACTGCTGCTACCGCTCTGGAGGAAAGCGCAAGTGCATGCCCGCATTCGAGACGAGGACTGACTCCCCTGGGGAGACTCCAGAAGTACCCCAAGATCCATGTCAGCACTGGAGAGGAATCCTCAGGTTCCGGCCCTGAGTTCACACAAGGTCTTAGGCCCGGCATCAGCGGGAGAGGAATTCCGAAAGGCCCCGAGGAACTCGCATGGGGACTGGCCTTTCCTGAGGCCACCAGAGCGGGTCCCTGAGGGCCCCGTCGTAAGTCGAGAGCACCTGCCGCAACTCGAGAAAATCCAGGAGGTTTTGCCCTCCAGGCGAGATGAGGCCCATTTCCGCTGAGGCTTCTCGAGGCTAATCACATCTAACCCTGGAACTTCCAAAGGGTCCTTCACACCCTTTCTGCAACTCAAGAAGTTCCCGACACACCCGTCTCCACTCGAGAGGAAGCACGAGGGTCCCGAACACATCCAGGGAGCCCCGTTTCCGCCTCCGAGCTCGAGATGAGGGATCCTTTCCCTGTTTCGTAGGGAAAGAATTCCCGGCGTTCCCGTCGCATCTCAAGAGGAGGCGCTCTCCACAGGAAAGGCGAGAGGAACTCCAGGGTCGTGCCACCATTCCAAGAGTCCCCCAGATGTGTCAGTCCATTCCAGAGGAACCTGTTTTCCCTGCACTGCCTTGACGTTCAAGCCGAGGATCGACTCCCACCACGTGTGCACGTGGGACAGCCCTGTGGGAAAGCCTCGTGGGAAAGACGGGAAAACCATAGATGCTTTGATCCACGGGGCGGACTGCGTGACACTGCTGCTACCGCTCTGGAGGAAAGCGCAAGTGCATGCCCGCATTCGAGACGAGGACTGACTCCCTGGGGAGACTCCAGAAGTACCCCAAGATCCATGTCAGCACTGGAGAGGAATCCTCAGGTTCCGGCCCTGAGTTCACACAAGGTCTTAGGCCCCGGCATCAGCGGGAGAGGAATTCCGAAAGGCCCCGAGGAACTCGCATGGGGACTGGCCTTTCCTGAGGCCACCAGAGCGGGTCCCTGAGGGCCCCGTCGTAAGTCGAGAGCACCTGCCGCAACTCGAGAAAATCCAGGAGGTTTTGCCCTCCAGGCGAGATGAGGCCCATTTCCGCTGAGGCTTCTCGAGGCTAATCACATCTAACCCTGGAACTTCCAAAGGGTCCTTCACACCCTTTCTGCAACTCAAGAAGTTCCCGACACACCCGTCTCCACTCGAGAGGAAGCACGAGGGTCCCGAACACATCCAGGGAGCCCCGTTTCCGCCTCCGAGCTCGAGATGAGGGATCCTTTCCCTGTTTCGTAGGGAAAGAATTCCCGGCGTTCCCGTCGCATCTCAAGAGGAGGCGCTCTCCACAGGAAAGGCGAGAGGAACTCCAGGGTCGTGCCACCATTCCAAGAGTCCCCAGATGTGTCAGTCCATTCCAGAGGAACCTGTTTTCCCTGCACTGCCTTGACGTTCAAGCCGAGGATCGACTCCCACCACGTGTGCACGTGGGACAGCCCTGTGGGAAAGCCTCGTGGGAAAGCCTCGTGGGAAAGACACGAGGGAAAACCATAGATGCTTTGATCCACGGGGCGGACTGCGTGACACTGCTGCTACCGCTCTGGAGGAAAGCGCAAGTGCATGCCCGCATTCGAGACGAGGACTGACTCCCTGGGGAGACTCCAGAAGTACCCCAAGATCCATGTCAGCACTGGAGAGGAATCCTCAGGTTCCGGCCCTGAGTTCACACAAGGTCTTAGGCCCCGGCATCAGCGGGAGAGGAATTCCGAAAGGCCCCGAGGAACTCGCATGGGGACTGGCCTTTCCTGAGGCCACCAGAGCGGGTCCCTGAGGGCCCCGTCGTAAGTCGAGAGCACCTGCCGCAACTCGAGAAAATCCAGGAGGTTTTGCCCTCCAGGCGAGATGAGGCCCATTTCCGCTGAGGCTTCTCGAGGCTAATCACATCTAACCCCTGGAACTTCCAAAGGGTCCTTCACACCCTTTCTGCAACTCAAGAAGTTCCCGACACACCCGTCTCCACTCGAGAGGAAGCACGAGGGTCCCGAACACATCCAGGGAGCCCCGTTTCCGCCTCCGAGCTCGAGATGAGGGATCCTTTCCCTGTTTCGTAGGGAAAGAATTCCCGGCGTTCCCGTCGCATCTCAAGAGGAGGCGCTCTCCACAGGAAAGGCGAGAGGAACTCCAGGGTCGTGCCACCATTCCAAGAGTCCCCCAGATGTGTCAGTCCATTCCAGAGGAACCTGTTTTCCCTGCACTGCCTTGACGTTCAAGCCGAGGATCGACTCCCACCACGTGTGCACGTGGGACAGCCCTGTGGGAAAGCCTCGTGGGAAAGCCTCGTGGGAAAGACACGAGGAAAACCATAGATGCTTTGATCCACGGGGCGGACTGCGTGACACTGCTGCTACCGCTCTGGAGGAAAGCGCAAGTGCATGCCCGCATTCGAGACGAGGACTGACTCCCTGGGGAGACTCCAGAAGTACCCCAAGATCCATGTCAGCACTGGAGAGGAATCCTCAGGTTCCGGCCCTGAGTTCACACAAGGTCTTAGGCCCCGGCATCAGCGGGAGAGGAATTCCGAAAGGCCCCGAGGAACTCGCATGGGGACTGGCCTTTCCTGAGGCCACCAGAGCGGGTCCCTGAGGGCCCCGTCGTAAGTCGAGAGCACCTGCCGCAACTCGAGAAAATCCAGGAGGTTTTGCCCTCCAGGCGAGATGAGGCCCATTTCCGCTGAGGCTTCTCGAGGCTAATCACATCTAACCCCTGGAACTTCCAAAGGGTCCTTCACACCCTTTCTGCAACTCAAGAAGTTCCCGACACACCCGTCTCCACTCGAGAGGAAGCACGAGGGTCCCGAACACATCCAGGGAGCCCCGTTTCCGCCTCCGAGCTCGAGATGAGGGATCCTTTCCCTGTTTCGTAGGGAAAGAATTCCCGGCGTTCCCGTCGCATCTCAAGAGGAGGCGCTCTCCACAGGAAAGGCGAGAGGAACTCCAGGGTCGTGCCACCATTCCAAGAGTCCCCCAGATGTGTCAGTCCATTCCAGAGGAACCTGTTTTCCCTGCACTGCCTTGACGTTCAAGCCGAGGATCGACTCCCACCACGTGTGCACGTGGGACAGCCCTGTGGGAAAGCCTCGTGGGAAAGCCTCGTGGGAAAGACACGAGGAAAACCATAGATGCTTTGATCCACGGGGCGGACTGCGTGACACTGCTGCTACCGCTCTGGAGGAAAGCGCAAGTGCATGCCCGCATTCGAGACGAGGACTGACTCCCTGGGGAGACTCCAGAAGTACCCCAAGATCCATGTCAGCACTGGAGAGGAATCCTCAGGTTCCGGCCCTGAGTTCACACAAGGTCTTAGGCCCGGCATCAGCGGGAGAGGAATTCCGAAAGGCCCCGAGGAACTCGCATGGGGACTGGCCTTTCCTGAGGCCACCAGAGCGGGTCCCTGAGGGCCCCGTCGTAAGTCGAGAGCACCTGCCGCAACTCGAGAAAATCCAGGAGGTTTTGCCCTCCAGGCGAGATGAGGCCCATTTCCGCTGAGGCTTCTCGAGGCTAATCACATCTAACCCCTGGAACTTCCAAAGGGTCCTTCACACCCTTTCTGCAACTCAAGAAGTTCCCGACACACCCGTCTCCACTCGAGAGGAAGCACGAGGGTCCCGAACACATCCAGGGAGCCCCGTTTCCGCCTCCGAGCTCGAGATGAGGGATCCTTTCCCTGTTTCGTAGGGAAAGAATTCCCGGCGTTCCCGTCGCATCTCAAGAGGAGGCGCTCTCCACAGGAAAGGCGAGAGGAACTCCAGGGTCGTGCCACCATTCCAAGAGTCCCCCAGATGTGTCAGTCCATTCCAGAGGAACCTGTTTTCCCTGCACTGCCTTGACGTTCAAGCCGAGGATCGACTCCCACCACGTGTGCACGTGGGACAGCCCTGTGGGAAAGCCTCGTGGGAAAGCCTCGTGGGAAAGACACGAGGAAAACCATAGATGCTTTGATCCACGGGGCGGACTGCGTGACACTGCTGCTACCGCTCTGGAGGAAAGCGCAAGTGCATGCCCGCATTCGAGACGAGGACTGACTCCCTGGGGAGACTCCAGAAGTACCCCAAGATCCATGTCAGCACTGGAGAGGAATCCTCAGGTTCCGGCCCTGAGTTCACACAAGGTCTTAGGCCCGGCATCAGCGGGAGAGGAATTCCGAAAGGCCCCGAGGAACTCGCATGGGGACTGGCCTTTCCTGAGGCCACCAGAGCGGGTCCCTGAGGGCCCCGTCGTAAGTCGAGAGCACCTGCCGCAACTCGAGAAAATCCAGGAGGTTTTGCCCTCCAGGCGAGATGAGGCCCATTTCCGCTGAGGCTTCTCGAGGCTAATCACATCTAACCCTGGAACTTCCAAAGGGTCCTTCACACCCTTTCTGCAACTCAAGAAGTTCCCGACACACCCGTCTCCACTCGAGAGGAAGCACGAGGGTCCCGAACACATCCAGGGAGCCCCGTTTCCGCCTCCGAGCTCGAGATGAGGGATCCTTTCCCTGTTTCGTAGGGAAAGAATTCCCGGCGTTCCCGTCGCATCTCAAGAGGAGGCGCTCTCCACAGGAAAGGCGAGAGGAACTCCAGGGTCGTGCCACCATTCCAAGAGTCCCCCAGATGTGTCAGTCCATTCCAGAGGAACCTGTTTTCCCTGCACTGCCTTGACGTTCAAGCCGAGGATCGACTCCCACCACGTGTGCACGTGGGACAGCCCTGTGGGAAAGCCTCGTGGGAAAGCCTCGTGGGAAAGACACGAGGGAAAACCATAGATGCTTTGATCCACGGGGCGGACTGCGTGACACTGCTGCTACCGCTCTGGAGGAAAGCGCAAGTGCATGCCCGCATTCGAGACGAGGACTGACTCCCTGGGGAGACTCCAGAAGTACCCCAAGATCCATGTCAGCACTGGAGAGGAATCCTCAGGTTCCGGCCCTGAGTTCACACAAGGTCTTAGGCCCCGGCATCAGCGGGAGAGGAATTCCGAAAGGCCCCGAGGAACTCGCATGGGGACTGGCCTTTCCTGAGGCCACCAGAGCGGGTCCCTGAGGGCCCCGTCGTAAGTCGAGAGCACCTGCCGCAACTCGAGAAAATCCAGGAGGTTTTGCCCTCCAGGCGAGATGAGGCCCATTTCCGCTGAGGCTTCTCGAGGCTAATCACATCTAACCCCTGGAACTTCCAAAGGGTCCTTCACACCCTTTCTGCAACTCAAGAAGTTCCCGACACACCCGTCTCCACTCGAGAGGAAGCACGAGGGTCCCGAACACATCCAGGGAGCCCCGTTTCCGCCTCCGAGCTCGAGATGAGGGATCCTTTCCCTGTTTCGTAGGGAAAGAATTCCCGGCGTTCCCGTCGCATCTCAAGAGGAGGCGCTCTCCACAGGAAAGGCGAGAGGAACTCCAGGGTCGTGCCACCATTCCAAGAGTCCCCAGATGTGTCAGTCCATTCCAGAGGAACCTGTTTTCCCTGCACTGCCTTGACGTTCAAGCCGAGGATCGACTCCCACCACGTGTGCACGTGGGACAGCCCTGTGGGAAAGCCTCGTGGGAAAGCCTCGTGGGAAAGACACGAGGAAAACCATAGATGCTTTGATCCACGGGGCGGACTGCGTGACACTGCTGCTACCGCTCTGGAGGAAAGCGCAAGTGCATGCCCGCATTCGAGACGAGGACTGACTCCCTGGGGAGACTCCAGAAGTACCCCAAGATCCATGTCAGCACTGGAGAGGAATCCTCAGGTTCCGGCCCTGAGTTCACACAAGGTCTTAGGCCCGGCATCAGCGGGAGAGGAATTCCGAAAGGCCCCGAGGAACTCGCATGGGGACTGGCCTTTCCTGAGGCCACCAGAGCGGGTCCCTGAGGGCCCCGTCGTAAGTCGAGAGCACCTGCCGCAACTCGAGAAAATCCAGGAGGTTTTGCCCTCCAGGCGAGATGAGGCCCATTTCCGCTGAGGCTTCTCGAGGCTAATCACATCTAACCCCTGGAACTTCCAAAGGGTCCTTCACACCCTTTCTGCAACTCAAGAAGTTCCCGACACACCCGTCTCCACTCGAGAGGAAGCACGAGGGTCCCGAACACATCCAGGGAGCCCCGTTTCCGCCTCCGAGCTCGAGATGAGGGATCCTTTCCCTGTTTCGTAGGGAAAGAATTCCCGGCGTTCCCGTCGCATCTCAAGAGGAGGCGCTCTCCACAGGAAAGGCGAGAGGAACTCCAGGGTCGTGCCACCATTCCAAGAGTCCCCAGATGTGTCAGTCCATTCCAGAGGAACCTGTTTTCCCTGCACTGCCTTGACGTTCAAGCCGAGGATCGACTCCCACCACGTGTGCACGTGGGACAGCCCTGTGGGAAAGCCTCGTGGGAAAGCCTCGTGGGAAAGACACGAGGAAAACCATAGATGCTTTGATCCACGGGCGGACTGCGTGACACTGCTGCTACCGCTCTGGAGGAAAGCGCAAGTGCATGCCCGCATTCGAGACGAGGACTGACTCCCTGGGGAGACTCCAGAAGTACCCCAAGATCCATGTCAGCACTGGAGAGGAATCCTCAGGTTCCGGCCCTGAGTTCACACAAGGTCTTAGGCCCGGCATCAGCGGGAGAGGAATCCGAAAGGCCCCGAGGAACTCGCATGGGGACTGGCCTTTCCTGAGGCCACCAGAGCGGGTCCCTGAGGGCCCCGTCGTAAGTCGAGAGCACCTGCCGCAACTCGAGAAAATCCAGGAGGTTTTGCCCTCCAGGCGAGATGAGGCCCATTTCCGCTGAGGCTTCTCGAGGCTAATCACATCTAACCCCTGGAACTTCCAAAGGGTCCTTCACACCCTTTCTGCAACTCAAGAAGTTCCCGACACACCCGTCTCCACTCGAGAGGAAGCACGAGGGTCCCGAACACATCCAGGGAGCCCGTTTCCGCCTCCGAGCTCGAGATGAGGGATCCTTTCCCTGTTTCGTAGGGAAAGAATTCCCGGCGTTCCCGTCGCATCTCAAGAGGAGGCGCTCTCCACAGGAAAGGCGAGAGGAACTCCAGGGTCGTGCCACCATTCCAAGAGTCCCCAGATGTGTCAGTCCATTCCAGAGGAACCTGTTTTCCCTGCACTGCCTTGACGTTCAAGCCGAGGATCGACTCCCACCACGTGTGCACGTGGGACAGCCCTGTGGGAAAGCCTCGTGGGAAAGCCTCGTGGGAAAGACACGAGGAAAACCATAGATGCTTTGATCCACGGGCGGACTGCGTGACACTGCTGCTACCGCTCTGGAGGAAAGCGCAAGTGCATGCCCGCATTCGAGACGAGGACTGACTCCCTGGGGAGACTCCAGAAGTACCCCAAGATCCATGTCAGCACTGGAGAGGAATCCTCAGGTTCCGGCCCTGAGTTCACACAAGGTCTTAGGCCCGGCATCAGCGGGAGAGGAATTCCGAAAGGCCCCGAGGAACTCGCATGGGGACTGGCCTTTCCTGAGGCCACCAGAGCGGGTCCCTGAGGGCCCCGTCGTAAGTCGAGAGCACCTGCCGCAACTCGAGAAAATCCAGGAGGTTTTGCCCTCCAGGCGAGATGAGGCCCATTTCCGCTGAGGCTTCTCGAGGCTAATCACATCTAACCCCTGGAACTTCCAAAGGGTCCTTCACACCCTTTCTGCAACTCAAGAAGTTCCCGACACACCCGTCTCCACTCGAGAGGAAGCACGAGGGTCCCGAACACATCCAGGTGAGCCCCGTTTCCGCCTCCGAGCTCGAGATGAGGGATCCTTTCCCTGTTTCGTAGGGAAAGAATTCCCGGCGTTCCCGTCGCATCTCAAGAGGAGGCGCTCTCCACAGGAAAGGCGAGAGGAACTCCAGGGTCGTGCCACCATTCCAAGAGACGCCCAGATGTGTCAGTCCATTCCAGAGGAACCTGTTTTGCCTGCACTGCCTTGACGTTCAAGCCGAGGATCGACTCCCACCACGTGTGCACGTGGGACAGCCCTGTGGGAAAGCCTCGTGGGAAAGCCTCGGGGGAAAGACACGAGGGAAAACCATAGATGCTTTGATCCACGGGGCGGACTGCGTGACACTGCTGCTACCGCTCTGGAGGAAAGCGCAAGTGCATGCCCGCATTCGAGACGAGGACTGACTCCCCTGGGGAGACTCCAGAAGTACCCCAAGATCCATGTCAGCACTGGAGAGGAATCCTCAGGTTCCGGCCCTGAGTTCACACAAGGTCTTAGGCCCCGGCATCAGCGGGAGAGGCATTCCGAAAGGCCCCCGAGGAACTCGCATGGGGACTGGCCTTTCCTGAGGCCACCAGAGCGGGTCCCTGAGGGCCCCGTCGTAAGTCGAGAGCACCTGCCGCAACTCGAGAAAATCCAGGAGGTTTTGCCCTCCAGGCGAGATGAGGCCCATTTCCGCTGAGGCTTCTCGAGGCTAATCACATCTAACCCCTGGAACTTCCAAAGGGTCCTTCACACCCTTTCTGCAACTCAAGAAGTTCCCGACACACCCGTCTCCACTCGAGAGGAAGCACGAGGGTCCCGAACACATCCAGGGAGCCCGTTTCCGCCTCCGAGCTCGAGATGAGGGATCCTTTCCCTGTTTCGTAGGGAAAGAATTCCCGGCGTTCCCGTCGCATCTCAAGAGGAGGCGCTCTCCACAGGAAAGGCGAGAGGAACTCCAGGGTCGTGCCACCATTCCAAGAGTCCCCCAGATGTGTCAGTCCATTCCAGAGGAACCTGTTTTCCCTGCACTGCCTTGACGTTCAAGCCGAGGATCGACTCCCACCACGTGTGCACGTGGGACAGCCCTGTGGGAAAGCCTCGTGGGAAAGCCTCGTGGGAAAGACACGAGGGAAAACCATAGATGCTTTGATCCACGGGGCGGACTGCGTGACACTGCTGCTACCGCTCTGGAGGAAAGCGCAAGTGCATGCCCGCATTCGAGACGAGGACTGACTCCCTGGGGAGACTCCAGAAGTACCCCAAGATCCATGTCAGCACTGGAGAGGAATCCTCAGGTTCCGGCCCTGAGTTCACACAAGGTCTTAGGCCCCGGCATCAGCGGGAGAGGAATTCCGAAAGGCCCCGAGGAACTCGCATGGGGACTGGCCTTTCCTGAGGCCACCAGAGCGGGTCCCTGAGGGCCCCGTCGTAAGTCGAGAGCACCTGCCGCAACTCGAGAAAATCCAGGAGGTTTTGCCCTCCAGGCGAGATGAGGCCCATTTCCGCTGAGGCTTCTCGAGGCTAATCACATCTAACCCCTGGAACTTCCAAAGGGTCCTTCACACCCTTTCTGCAACTCAAGAAGTTCCCGACACACCCGTCTCCACTCGAGAGGAAGCACGAGGGTCCCGAACACATCCAGGGAGCCCGTTTCCGCCTCCGAGCTCGAGATGAGGGATCCTTTCCCTGTTTCGTAGGGAAAGAATTCCCGGCGTTCCCGTCGCATCTCAAGAGGAGGCGCTCTCCACAGGAAAGGCGAGAGGAACTCCAGGGTCGTGCCACCATTCCAAGAGTCCCCAGATGTGTCAGTCCATTCCAGAGGAACCTGTTTTCCCTGCACTGCCTTGACGTTCAAGCCGAGGATCGACTCCCACCACGTGTGCACGTGGGACAGCCCTGTGGGAAAGCCTCGTGGGAAAGCCTCGTGGGAAAGACACGAGGAAAACCATAGATGCTTTGATCCACGGGCGGACTGCGTGACACTGCTGCTACCGCTCTGGAGGAAAGCGCAAGTGCATGCCCGCATTCGAGACGAGGACTGACTCCCTGGGGAGACTCCAGAAGTACCCCAAGATCCATGTCAGCACTGGAGAGGAATCCTCAGGTTCCGGCCCTGAGTTCACACAAGGTCTTAGGCCCGGCATCAGCGGGAGAGGAATTCCGAAAGGCCCCGAGGAACTCGCATGGGGACTGGCCTTTCCTGAGGCCACCAGAGCGGGTCCCTGAGGGCCCCGTCGTAAGTCGAGAGCACCTGCCGCAACTCGAGAAAATCCAGGAGGTTTTGCCCTCCAGGCGAGATGAGGCCCATTTCCGCTGAGGCTTCTCGAGGCTAATCACATCTAACCCCTGGAACTTCCAAAGGGTCCTTCACACCCTTTCTGCAACTCAAGAAGTTCCCGACACACCCGTCTCCACTCGAGAGGAAGCACGAGGGTCCCGCACACATCCAGGGAGCCCGTTTCCGCCTCCGAGCTCGAGATGAGGGATCCTTTCCCTGTTTCGTAGGGAAAGAATTCCCGGCGTTCCCGTCGCATCTCAAGAGGAGGCGCTCTCCACAGGAAAGGCGAGAGGAACTCCAGGGTCGTGCCACCATTCCAAGAGTCCCCAGATGTGTCAGTCCATTCCAGAGGAACCTGTTTTCCCTGCACTGCCTTGACGTTCAAGCCGAGGATCGACTCCCACCACGTGTGCACGTGGGACAGCCCTGTGGGAAAGCCTCGTGGGAAAGCCTCGTGGGAAAGACACGAGGGAAAACCATAGATGCTTTGATCCACGGGGCGGACTGCGTGACACTGCTGCTACCGCTCTGGAGGAAAGCGCAAGTGCATGCCCGCATTCGAGACGAGGACTGACTCCCTGGGGAGACTCCAGAAGTACCCCAAGATCCATGTCAGCACTGGAGAGGAATCCTCAGGTTCCGGCCCTGAGTTCACACAAGGTCTTAGGCCCCGGCATCAGCGGGAGAGGAATTCCGAAAGGCCCCGAGGAACTCGCATGGGGACTGGCCTTTCCTGAGGCCACCAGAGCGGGTCCCTGAGGGCCCCGTCGTAAGTCGAGAGCACCTGCCGCAACTCGAGAAAATCCAGGAGGTTTTGCCCTCCAGGCGAGATGAGGCCCATTTCCGCTGAGGCTTCTCGAGGCTAATCACATCTAACCCTGGAACTTCCAAAGGGTCCTTCACACCCTTTCTGCAACTCAAGAAGTTCCCGACACACCCGTCTCCACTCGAGAGGAAGCACGAGGGTCCCGCACACATCCAGGGAGCCCGTTTCCGCCTCCGAGCTCGAGATGAGGGATCCTTTCCCTGTTTCGTAGGGAAAGAATTCCCGGCGTTCCCGTCGCATCTCAAGAGGAGGCGCTCTCCACAGGAAAGGCGAGAGGAACTCCAGGGTCGTGCCACCATTCCAAGAGTCCCCAGATGTGTCAGTCCATTCCAGAGGAACCTGTTTTCCCTGCACTGCCTTGACGTTCAAGCCGAGGATCGACTCCCACCACGTGTGCACGTGGGACAGCCCTGTGGGAAAGCCTCGTGGGAAAGCCTCGTGGGAAAGACACGAGGAAAACCATAGATGCTTTGATCCACGGGGCGGACTGCGTGACACTGCTGCTACCGCTCTGGAGGAAAGCGCAAGTGCATGCCCGCATTCGAGACGAGGACTGACTCCCTGGGGAGACTCCAGAAGTACCCCAAGATCCATGTCAGCACTGGAGAGGAATCCTCAGGTTCCGGCCCTGAGTTCACACAAGGTCTTAGGCCCGGCATCAGCGGGAGAGGAATTCCGAAAGGCCCCGAGGAACTCGCATGGGGACTGGCCTTTCCTGAGGCCACCAGAGCGGGTCCCTGAGGGCCCCGTCGTAAGTCGAGAGCACCTGCCGCAACTCGAGAAAATCCAGGAGGTTTTGCCCTCCAGGCGAGATGAGGCCCATTTCCGCTGAGGCTTCTCGAGGCTAATCACATCTAACCCCTGGAACTTCCAAAGGGTCCTTCACACCCTTTCTGCAACTCAAGAAGTTCCCGACACACCCGTCTCCACTCGAGAGGAAGCACGAGGGTCCCGAACACATCCAGGGAGCCCGTTTCCGCCTCCGAGCTCGAGATGAGGGATCCTTTCCCTGTTTCGTAGGGAAAGAATTCCCGGCGTTCCCGTCGCATCTCAAGAGGAGGCGCTCTCCACAGGAAAGGCGAGAGGAACTCCAGGGTCGTGCCACCATTCCAAGAGTCCCCAGATGTGTCAGTCCATTCCAGAGGAACCTGTTTTCCCTGCACTGCCTTGACGTTCAAGCCGAGGATCGACTCCCACCACGTGTGCACGTGGGACAGCCCTGTGGGAAAGCCTCGTGGGAAAGCCTCGTGGGAAAGACACGAGGAAAACCATAGATGCTTTGATCCACGGGCGGACTGCGTGACACTGCTGCTACCGCTCTGGAGGAAAGCGCAAGTGCATGCCCGCATTCGAGACGAGGACTGACTCCCTGGGGAGACTCCAGAAGTACCCCAAGATCCATGTCAGCACTGGAGAGGAATCCTCAGGTTCCGGCCCTGAGTTCACACAAGGTCTTAGGCCCGGCATCAGCGGGAGAGGAATTCCGAAGGCCCCGAGGAACTCGCATGGGGACTGGCCTTTCCTGAGGCCACCAGAGCGGGTCCCTGAGGGCCCCGTCGTAAGTCGAGAGCACCTGCCGCAACTCGAGAAAATCCAGGAGGTTTTGCCCTCCAGGCGAGATGAGGCCCATTTCCGCTGAGGCTTCTCGAGGCTAATCACATCTAACCCCTGGAACTTCCAAAGGGTCCTTCACACCCTTTCTGCAACTCAAGAAGTTCCCGACACACCCGTCTCCACTCGAGAGGAAGCACGAGGGTCCCGAACACATCCAGGGAGCCCGTTTCCGCCTCCGAGCTCGAGATGAGGGATCCTTTCCCTGTTTCGTAGGGAAAGAATTCCCGGCGTTCCCGTCGCATCTCAAGAGGAGGCGCTCTCCACAGGAAAGGCGAGAGGAACTCCAGGGTCGTGCCACCATTCCAAGAGTCCCCAGATGTGTCAGTCCATTCCAGAGGAACCTGTTTTCCCTGCACTGCCTTGACGTTCAAGCCGAGGATCGACTCCCACCACGTGTGCACGTGGGACAGCCCTGTGGGAAAGCCTCGTGGGAAAGCCTCGTGGGAAAGACACGAGGGAAAACCATAGATGCTTTGATCCACGGGCGGACTGCGTGACACTGCTGCTACCGCTCTGGAGGAAAGCGCAAGTGCATGCCCGCATTCGAGACGAGGACTGACTCCCTGGGGAGACTCCAGAAGTACCCCAAGATCCATGTCAGCACTGGAGAGGAATCCTCAGGTTCCGGCCCTGAGTTCACACAAGGTCTTAGGCCCGGCATCAGCGGGAGAGGAATTCCGAAAGGCCCCGAGGAACTCGCATGGGGACTGGCCTTTCCTGAGGCCACCAGAGCGGGTCCCTGAGGGCCCCGTCGTAAGTCGAGAGCACCTGCCGCAACTCGAGAAAATCCAGGAGGTTTTGCCCTCCAGGCGAGATGAGGCCCATTTCCGCTGAGGCTTCTCGAGGCTAATCACATCTAACCCCTGGAACTTCCAAAGGGTCCTTCACACCCTTTCTGCAACTCAAGAAGTTCCCGACACACCCGTCTCCACTCGAGAGGAAGCACGAGGGTCCCGCACACATCCAGGGAGCCCGTTTCCGCCTCCGAGCTCGAGATGAGGGATCCTTTCCCTGTTTCGTAGGGAAAGAATTCCCGGCGTTCCCGTCGCATCTCAAGAGGAGGCGCTCTCCACAGGAAAGGCGAGAGGAACTCCAGGGTCGTGCCACCATTCCAAGAGTCCCCAGATGTGTCAGTCCATTCCAGAGGAACCTGTTTTCCCTGCACTGCCTTGACGTTCAAGCCGAGGATCGACTCCCACCACGTGTGCACGTGGGACAGCCCTGTGGGAAAGCCTCGTGGGAAAGCCTCGTGGGAAAGACACGAGGAAAACCATAGATGCTTTGATCCACGGGGCGGACTGCGTGACACTGCTGCTACCGCTCTGGAGGAAAGCGCAAGTGCATGCCCGCATTCGAGACGAGGACTGACTCCCTGGGAGACTCCAGAAGTACCCCAAGATCCATGTCAGCACTGGAGAGGAATCCTCAGGTTCCGGCCCTGAGTTCACACAAGGTCTTAGGCCCGGCATCAGCGGGAGAGGAATTCCGAGAGGCCCCGAGGAACTCGCATGGGGACTGGCCTTTCCTGAGGCCACCAGAGCGGGTCCCTGAGGGCCCCGTCGTAAGTCGAGAGCACCTGCCGCAACTCGAGAAAATCCAGGAGGTTTTGCCCTCCAGGCGAGATGAGGCCCATTTCCGCTGAGGCTTCTCGAGGCTAATCACATCTAACCCTGGAACTTCCAAAGGGTCCTTCACACCCTTTCTGCAACTCAAGAAGTTCCCGACACACCCGTCTCCACTCGAGAGGAAGCACGAGGGTCCCGACACATCCAGGGAGCCCGTTTCCGCCTCCGAGCTCGAGATGAGGGATCCTTTCCCTGTTTCGTAGGGAAAGAATTCCCGGCGTTCCCGTCGCATCTCAAGAGGAGGCGCTCTCCACAGGAAAGGCGAGAGGAACTCCAGGGTCGTGCCACCATTCCAAGAGTCCCCAGATGTGTCAGTCCATTCCAGAGGAACCTGTTTCCCTGCACTGCCTTGACGTTCAAGCCGAGGATCGACTCCCACCACGTGTGCACGTGGGACAGCCCTGTGGGAAAGCCTCGTGGGAAAGCCTCGTGGGAAAGACACGAGGGAAAACCATAGATGCTTTGATCCACGGGCGGACTGCGTGACACTGCTGCTACCGCTCTGGAGGAAAGCGCAAGTGCATGCCCGCATTCGAGACGAGGACTGACTCCCTGGGGAGACTCCAGAAGTACCCCAAGATCCATGTCAGCACTGGAGAGGAATCCTCAGGTTCCGGCCCTGAGTTCACACAAGGTCTTAGGCCCGGCATCAGCGGGAGAGGAATTCGAAAGGCCCCGAGGAACTCGCATGGGGACTGGCCTTTCCTGAGGCCACCAGAGCGGGTCCCTGAGGGCCCGTCGTAAGTCGAGAGCACCTGCCGCAACTCGAGAAAATCCAGGAGGTTTTGCCCTCCAGGCGAGATGAGGCCCATTTCCGCTGAGGCTTCTCGAGGCTAATCACATCTAACCCTGGAACTTCCAAAGGGTCCTTCACACCCTTTCTGCAACTCAAGAAGTTCCCGACACACCCGTCTCCACTCGAGAGGAAGCACGAGGGTCCCGAACACATCCAGGGAGCCCGTTTCCGCCTCCGAGCTCGAGATGAGGGATCCTTTCCCTGTTTCGTAGGGAAAGAATTCCCGGCGTTCCCGTCGCATCTCAAGAGGAGGCGCTCTCCACAGGAAAGGCGAGAGGAACTCCAGGGTCGTGCCACCATTCCAAGAGTCCCCAGATGTGTCAGTCCATTCCAGAGGAACCTGTTTTCCCTGCACTGCCTTGACGTTCAAGCCGAGGATCGACTCCCACCACGTGTGCACGTGGGACAGCCCTGTGGGAAAGCCTCGTGGGAAAGCCTCGTGGGAAAGACACGAGGAAAACCATAGATGCTTTGATCCACGGGGCGGACTGCGTGACACTGCTGCTACCGCTCTGGAGGAAAGCGCAAGTGCATGCCCGCATTCGAGACGAGGACTGACTCCCTGGGGAGACTCCAGAAGTACCCCAAGATCCATGTCAGCACTGGAGAGGAATCCTCAGGTTCCGGCCCTGAGTTCACACAAGGTCTTAGGCCCCGGCATCAGCGGGAGAGGAATTCCGAAAGGCCCCGAGGAACTCGCATGGGGACTGGCCTTTCCTGAGGCCACCAGAGCGGGTCCCTGAGGCCCCGTCGTAAGTCGAGAGCACCTGCCGCAACTCGAGAAAATCCAGGAGGTTTTGCCCTCCAGGCGAGATGAGGCCCATTTCCGCTGAGGCTTCTCGAGGCTAATCACATCTAACCCTGGAACTTCCAAAGGGTCCTTCACACCCTTTCTGCAACTCAAGAAGTTCCCGACACACCCGTCTCCACTCGAGAGGAAGCACGAGGGTCCCGCACACATCCAGGGAGCCCGTTTCCGCCTCCGAGCTCGAGATGAGGGATCCTTTCCCTGTTTCGTAGGGAAAGAATTCCCGGCGTTCCGTCGCATCTCAAGAGGAGGCGCTCTCCACAGGAAAGGCGAGAGGAACTCCAGGGTCGTGCCACCATTCCAAGAGTCCCCAGATGTGTCAGTCCATTCCAGAGGAACCTGTTTTCCTGCACTGCCTTGACGTTCAAGCCGAGGATCGACTCCCACCACGTGTGCACGTGGGACAGCCCTGTGGGAAAGCCTCGTGGGAAAGCCTCGTGGGAAAGACACGAGGAAAACCATAGATGCTTTGATCCACGGGGCGGACTGCGTGACACTGCTGCTACCGCTCTGGAGGAAAGCGCAAGTGCATGCCCGCATTCGAGACGAGGACTGACTCCCTGGGAGACTCCAGAAGTACCCCAAGATCCATGTCAGCACTGGAGAGGAATCCTCAGGTTCCGGCCCTGAGTTCACACAAGGTCTTAGGCCCCGGCATCAGCGGAGAGGAATTCCGAAAGGCCCCGAGGAACTCGCATGGGGACTGGCCTTTCCTGAGGCCACCAGAGCGGGTCCCTGAGGGCCCGTCGTAAGTCGAGAGCACCTGCCGCAACTCGAGAAAATCCAGGAGGTTTTGCCCTCCAGGCGAGATGAGGCCCATTTCCGCTGAGGCTTCTCGAGGCTAATCACATCTAACCCTGGAACTTCCAAAGGGTCCTTCACACCCTTTCTGCAACTCAAGAAGTTCCCGACACACCCGTCTCCACTCGAGAGGAAGCACGAGGGTCCCGACACATCCAGGGAGCCCGTTTCCGCCTCCGAGCTCGAGATGAGGGATCCTTTCCCTGTTTCGTAGGGAAAGAATTCCCGGCGTTCCCGTCGCATCTCAAGAGGAGCGCTCTCCACAGGAAAGGCGAGAGGAACTCCAGGGTCGTGCCACCATTCCAAGAGTCCCCAGATGTGTCAGTCCATTCCAGAGGAACCTGTTTTCCTGCACTGCCTTGACGTTCAAGCCGAGGATCGACTCCCACCACGTGTGCACGTGGGACAGCCCTGTGGGAAAGCCTCGTGGGAAAGCCTCGTGGGAAAGACACGAGGAAAACCATAGATGCTTTGATCCACGGGCGGACTGCGTGACACTGCTGCTACCGCTCTGGAGGAAAGCGCAAGTGCATGCCCGCATTCGAGACGAGGACTGACTCCCTGGGGAGACTCCAGAAGTACCCCAAGATCCATGTCAGCACTGGAGAGGAATCCTCAGGTTCCGGCCCTGAGTTCACACAAGGTCTTAGGCCCGGCATCAGCGGGAGAGGAATTCGAAAGGCCCCGAGGAACTCGCATGGGGACTGGCCTTTCCTGAGGCCACCAGAGCGGGTCCCTGAGGGCCCCGTCGTAAGTCGAGAGCACCTGCCGCAACTCGAGAAAATCCAGGAGGTTTTGCCCTCCAGGCGAGATGAGGCCCATTTCCGCTGAGGCTTCTCGAGGCTAATCACATCTAACTGGAAGAAAGGGTCCTTCACCCTTTCTGCAACTCAAGAAGTTCCCGACACACCCGTCTCCACTCGAGAGGAAGCACGAGGTCCCGACACATCCAGGGAGCCCGTTTCCGCCTCCGAGCTCGAGATGAGGATCCTTTCCTGTTTCGTAGGGAAAGAATTCCCGGCGTTCCGTCGCATCTCAAGAGGAGGCGCTCCACAGGAAAGGCGAGAGGAACTCCAGGGTCGTGCCACCATTCCAAGAGTCCCCAGATGTGTCAGTCCATTCCAGAGGAACCTGTTTTCCCTGCACTGCCTTGACGTTCAAGCCGAGGATCGACTCCCACCACGTGTGCACGTGGGACAGCCCTGTGGGAAAGCCTCGTGGGAAAGCCTCGTGGAAAGACACGAGGAAACCATAGATGCTTTGATCCACGGGGCGGACTGCGTGACACTGCTGCTACCGCTCTGGAGGAAAGCGCAAGTGCATGCCCGCATTCGAGACGAGGACTGACTCCCTGGGAGACTCCAGAAGTACCCAAGATCCATGTCAGCACTGGAGAGGAATCCTCAGGTTCCGGCCCTGAGTTCACACAAGGTCTTAGGCCCCGGCATCAGCGGGAGAGGAATTCGAGAGGCCCCGAGGAACTCGCATGGGGACTGGCCTTTCCTGAGGCCACCAGAGCGGGTCCCTGAGGGCCCGTCGTAAGTCGAGAGCACCTGCCGCAACTCGAGAAAATCCAGGAGGTTTTGCCCTCCAGGCGAGATGAGGCCCATTTCCGCTGAGGCTTCTCGAGGCTAATCACATCTAACCCCTGGAACTTCCAAAGGGTCCTTCACACCCTTTCTGCAACTCAAGAAGTTCCCGACACACCCGTCTCCACTCGAGAGGAAGCACGAGGTCCCGCACATCCAGGAGCCCGTTTCCGCCTCCGAGCTCGAGATGAGGATCCTTTCCCTGTTTCGTAGGGAAAGAATTCCCGGCGTTCCCGTCGCATCTCAAGAGGAGGCGCTCTCCACAGGAAAGGCGAGAGAACTCCAGGGTCGTGCCACCATTCCAAGAGTCCCCCAGATGTGTCAGTCCATTCCAGAGGAACCTGTTTTCCCTGCACTGCCTTGACGTTCAAGCCGAGGATCGACCCCACCACGTT
>NW_024599719.1:300000-384316 GCF_016772045.2 Ovis aries | reverse complement strand
AGCTCAAACCCCTTTGATGACTCTCTAACTTGCCTGACAGGTTCCCCTGGAAATTTTGCAGCTTGTGAAATGCTTACAGCCCCAACCACAAAGAAGGCACAAAGCTTAGAGCATCTTAAAGATACAGGCCATTTCTAAAGAGCTAAAAATTATACTGGTGATGGGTTTCATTGTTGAGTCAATGACTGCTGCCAGGCCTCCACATTCTTTATGTTTAGGCACCTGGAGGATATTAATCAATGTAATTGGGATATAGAAATAGAATAGTAGTTTTTATGTTGTAACACTAGACATTTGAGTTAATTGCTTTTCTCTTTGTTTGTAAATCACTGTACTCCTTTACTTATTATAGAATTGTTGTATCCTTGCTATGTAAGAATGCAACTTTATTTAGTGTTTTCTGAGAGTGGCACCAGACTTTGGGAAGAATAACATAAATAAGTCTTCTGGTTGACAAACCCTTATCAGTAAGGACATAAAATGTTAATTGGCCTTCTGGCCAGAAGATGATGTAAATCACCTAAGACTTTTGTATACAAGGTATGCAAAGAGATAGCCTGGTCTCGATAAGAGTCAGGGCTGCTGATGCTGCATAGTTTTATATTATCCATTGATCTCTATGTACAAAAAAAAGGAATAAAAAGGCCTTTCTGGACAATAAGAGGATGGGCCAGTCACTGGACTGTTTTCCCCTGTCCTCTTTACTTTATTTTCTGGCTGAATTCTCATCTGGAGCAAGGAGGCTCACCACGTCTGCTTACTTACCCTGGCTTTTAAGATCCATGCAAAAGGGAGCCTAAGGCAGGGCACCCTTTGATATTCAAGTAGGTGCCAGTGGCCTAATGTAGATGGTGCGAACTTCTTGTCTTGAAGTTTTATTGGCTTTTCCGTAAAACCAAGTTACTCAGCAGCATCTTTTCTCCACTAAATCTTCCTACTACACTATATCTTCTTAATCCTCTTTATATTTCTAATTAAATAAATAAGTTTTCCTCTCCACCCCATGCCCTGCTACCACGAATTACCCTGGATCAACAGGGCTGGACCCTGGCAGGAAAACCAACACTATGGGGGTAAATAAATTATCTGGTTGACAGACCCTTATCAGAAATGGGCCATAAAATGTTAGTTGGTCTTCTGGCCAGAAGATGATGTAAATCACCTAAGACTTGTGTATACAACTAGGTAAGCAGACCTGGTCTCCATGAAGTCAGGGCTGCTGATGCTGCATAATTTTGTATTATCCGTTGATCTCTATGTGCGACCAAATGTATAAAAATAATTTACGGACAATGGAGGCAGTCACTAAGAGGACTGGTTTCCCCATGTCAAATCACTCTCTCTCTTCCCTCCCTCCTTCACTTTTCAGGATGAATTCCATTCTGAGGCGTGGAGAGGCTCGCCATGTCTAGTTACGCCCTGCTTCTAAGGCCCATGTGACAGGGAGCCCAGGCAGTCATTGTCCGCTATTCAAATGGGCAGCGGTGTTCTACGTAGATGGTGCAAACCTCTTGTCTCAAAGTTTGATTAGTGCTTCACGTAAACCAGTTATTCACCCTCTTTTCTCAATAGATTTTCCTACTTCAATATACTTTCCTATTCTCTGTTTTTATTTCTAAATAAATAAGTTTTCCTCGCCTACTCCATCTCCCTTGAATTACCATGGATCAAATGGGCTGGACCCCAGTATCCAACCTTCCATTCTAAGGCTCGAAATGGTCCTTGACACCCTGGATGCAACTCAAGAAGTTCCCAGACATACCCGTCTCCTCAGAGGAACATCGTAGGTCGGCCACAATTCAGAAGAGCCCTGTTTTCCCCTCCTTATCTCGAGATGAGGGTCACTTCCCTGCTTGGTCCAGAAAGAATTCGGTGTTCCCTTCACAACTCAAGAGGCGTTCTCCAAATGAAACTGAGAGGAATGCCAGAAGTCGTTCCCCATTCCAAAAGATGCCCAATCCCAATCCACACCAGATACAACTGATTCCCCTCCACGGACTCGACTATCACCTGAGTATTGAAACAAAACACGATGGCAAGTGTGACAGCTGGGTGGCACCTCAGACAACCACATAACTTAATGTTAACTCGAAGGAAGCCTGACACTACTGTTACAGCTGAGAGGAAAGCAGACTTGCATGTCTCCACAGGAGACGAGGCCTGACTCCTTGTTGAAACTCCAGAGGAACCCCGAGATCCATGTCAGCACTGGAGAAGAAACAGAGGTTCCAGCTTCCACTCAGATGAGGACCTCAGCCCCAGAAGCAACTGCAGAGGAATCCCAAAGACCACTCACAATTCAAATGTGGACTGGCTTACCTGAGGCCACGAGCGTGTCACTGAGATCCCCTTCATAACTCAAAGGAACCCCAAGTTTCTGCCACAATTCGAGAAAAACCAAGATTCTCCCCTCAAGGCGAGATAGGACCTTTTCTGCTGCAGTGTCTCGAGAAATCCCACCTTCCCTCTTGAGCCCGAATGGGTCCTAACACCTTTGAGGCAACTCAAGAAGTTCCCGACATACCGTCTTCACCTAGAGGAACACAGAATGTCCCACCACAACTCAAGATGAGCCCCGGTTATCCCTCCTAATCTCGAGATGAGGTCCATTTCCTGTTCATCGGAAAAGAATCCTGGTGTTCTCGTCAAACCTCAGGAGGAGGCGGTCTCAAACTGCACTCCAGAGAGGACTCCAGGGTACATGTTACAATTCCAAAAGACCCCGATGTCCCAGTCTACTCCAGATACATCTGACTCCCCTGCACTGACTGACGGTCAGCCCGAGGATAGACTCTAAACATGATGGCAGATGTAACAGCCAGTGGCACCTCGAGAGAAAACACCGATGCCTATGTCAGCTCGACAGGAAGCCTGACACTGCTTTTCCAGCTCGAGAGGAAAGTGGACTTGAATGTCTCCACATGAGAGGCCTGACGCCCATGGCCAAACTCCAGAAACCGAGACCATGTCAGCACTGGAGAGAAACCTGAGGCTCTGGCCTCATTCAGATGAGGACCTCGGCCTGGCAGTGACTGGAGAGGAATCCAGAGGCTCCTCACAAATCATGGAGATTGGCCTTTCCTGAGGCAAAACGAGGGAGTCCCGAGGTCCCTATTGTAACTCGAGAGGAACCTCAACTTTCCTGCCACAACTCAGTATAACCAGGAGATTCTCCCTCAATGCAAGATGAGGCCCTGTTCTGCTGTGGAGTCTCGAGGAAATCCCACCTTTCCTCTTGAGCCTCGAAAGGCTCCTTCACACCTTCAGGCAACTCAAGAAGTTCCCCAACATACCAGTATCCACTAGAGAGGAACACCTAGGGTCCCGCACAACTCAAGAAGAGCCCCGGTTTTCCCTCATCTCGAGATGAGGGTCCATTCTCTGCTTCGTTGGAAAGGAATCCCGGCGTTCCCATCGCACCTCAAGAGGAGGTGGTCTCAACTTGACACTCGAGAAACTCCAAGGGTCGTGCCTCCATTCAAAAGACCCAGATGTCCCAATCCTGCAGATACTCCTGATTCCCCTGCAGACTTGATGGTCACCGCGATTATCAACTCAAAAACGATGGCAGGTGTGACAGCCCTGTGGCACCTCGAGAGAACGCCACCGATCTGTATGTGAACTCGACAGGAAGCCTGACATTGCTTTCCAGCTCGAGAGAAAGTGGACTTGAATGTCTCCACATGAGACAGGCCTGACTCCCCTGTGGAAACTCCCAGGAACCCTGTGATCCATGTCAGCACTGGAGAGGAACCTGAGGTTCCGGTCTCCTCCAGATGAGGACTTTGGCCCCAGCAGCAATGGGAGAATACCTAGTGGTCCTCGCAACTCACATAGAGACTGGCCTTTCCTGAGGCCACACAGGCAGGTCCTGAGGTCCCTGCCATAAATCAAGAGGAACACCAAGTTTGCTGCAACTCGAGAAAAACCAGATTATCTCCTCAACACAAGATGAGGCCCTTTTCAACTGGCGTCTCCAGAGAAATCCCACCTTCCCTCTTGAGTCTAGATAGGGTCCTTGACACCCTTGAGCCAACTCAACAAGTTCCTGAAATACCATCTCCATTCAAGAGGAAAACCGAGGGTTCTGCCACAACTCAAGAAGACCCTGGTTTCCCTCCTCATCCGAGAGAAGGGTCTGTTTCCTGCTTTGTCTGAAAAGAGTCGGAGTTCCCATCGCACCTCAAGAGGAGTTGATCTTAACTTGCACTCGTGAGGAACTCAAAGGATCGTGCCGCCATTTCAAGAGACCCCCATGTCCCAATGAACTCCATATACACCTGACTCCCTGAACTGACTCAACCGTCACCCCGGGATTGACTCTAAACATGATGGCAGGTGTGACAGCCCTGTAACCTCGATTAAAGCACGATCCCTGTGTCAACACGACAGGAAGCCCAACACTGTTTTCCAGCTCAACAGGAGAGCAGACTTGCTTGTCTCCACAAGATGAGGCCTGATTCTCTGTGGAAACTCCAGAGGAACCCGAGATCCATGTCGGTACTGGAGAGAACACTGAGGTTCCGGCCTCAGCTCCAGATGAGGACCTACGTCCTGTAAGCGACTGCAGAGGAATCCTGAGAGCCCTCTCACACACATGGAGTGTGGACTTTCCTGAGGCCCCACAAGTGGGTCCCTGAGTTCCCCGTCGAACTCGAGAAAGAACCACATTTGCTGCTGCAACTCGAGAGAGAAACCAGGAGATTCTCCCTCAACGTGAGATGAGGACTTTTTTCACTGCAGCAGCGTCCAGCAAATCTCACCTTCCATCTTGAGCCTCGAAAGGGTCCTTGACACCCTTGAGGAACTCAAATTCCCCAACATACCCGTCTCCACTCGAGAACACAAGGATCCCGTCACAACTCAAGAAGAGCCCCGTTTCCTTCCTCATCCCGAGAGGAGGGTCCATTTCCCTGCTTCGTTGGGAAAGGAATTCCAGCGTTCCCGTCGCACCTCAAGAGACGGTCTTAACTTGGCTCGAGAGGAACTCCAGGAGTTGTGCCACCATTTCAAAACCCGCCGAGTCCCAATGCACTCCAGATACACCTCTCCTGCAACTGACAGGACGGCCTCCCGAGGACCGACTCAAAACACGATGCTCGTGTGACAGCCCTGTGCACCTGGAAGAGGTAACCTATCCCTATGTCAACCTGACAGGAAGCCTGACACTACTTTTCCAGCTCGAGAGGAGAGCCGACCTGCATGGCTCCACGGAGAAGAGGCCTGACTCCCCCTGTGGAAACTCCAGAGGAACACCGAGATCCATGTCACAATGGAGAGGAACCCTGAGGTTCAGCCTCAATTCCAGATGAGACCTTGGCCGAGAGAGACTGCAGAGGACTCCCGAGAGGCTGTAACTTGCATAGAGACTGGAAGTTTCCTGAGGCCCCTGAGTGGGTCCTGAGGTCCCCATCATAACTCGAGAGGAACCCCATGTTTGCTGCCGCAACTCGAGAAAAACCAGGAGATTCTCACCTCAACGGAGATGAGGCCCTTTCTCTGCAGCATCTAGTGAAATCCACCTTCCCTCTTGGGCCTCGAAGAGGTCCTTGACACCCTTGAGCCAACTCAAGAAGTTCCCGGCATACTGGTCTCCACTCGAGGAACACTGAGGATCTCGCCACAATACAAGAGAGAGCCCCGGTTTCCCTCCTCATCCGAGAGGAGAGTCTGTTTCAGTGATTCCGGAAAGGAATGTCAACGTTCCCGTCGCACCTCAAGAGGAGGTGGTCTCAACGTGACACTCGAGAGAACTCCAGGGTCGTGCCACCATTTCAAAGACCCTGATGTCCAATGCACCCCAGATACAGCGGACTCCCCTGCAAATGACTCGACAGTCACCCCGAGGACCGACTCAAAATGCGATGGCAGGTGTGACAGCCCTGTGGCACCTCAGGAGAAAGCTACTGATCCCTATGTCAACCGACAGGAATCCTGACACTGCTTTTCCAGCTCGAGAGGAGGAGGCCTTGCATGTCTCCACACGAGAAGAGGCCTGACTCCCTGTGGAAACCCCAGAGGAACCCGCGAGTCCATTTGGCATGGGAGAGGCCTGAGGTTCCAGCCTCAACTCCAGATGAGGACCTCGGCCCGTTAGAGACTGAAGAGGGACTCCCGAGAGGCCGCTCGCAACTCGCATGGTGACTGGACTTTCCTGAAGCCCCAAGAGCAGGTCTGAGGTCCATCGTAACTCGAGAGGGACCCCAAGTTTGCTGCCACTACTCAAAAACCAGGAGATTCTATCCTCGACAGGAGATGAGGTCCTTTTCCAGTGTGGCGTCTCGAGAGAAATCCCACCTTCCCTCTTGAGACTCAAAAGGATCCTGGACACTCTTGAGGCAACTCAAGAAGTTCCCAACATATCCGTCATCACTCAAGAGGAACTCCAGTGTCCCGCCACAACTCAAGAAGAGCCCATTTGCCTCCTCCTCCCGAGAGGAGGGTCCTTTCCTGCTTCGTCAGGAAAGGAATCCCAGCGTTCTAGTCACACTTTCAAGAGAGATGGCGGTCTAATCTTGACACTGGAAGGAGCTCCAGGGTCTTGCCACCATTTCAAAATACCTCTATTTCCTAATGCACTCCAGATACACCTGGTTACCTGTAAATGACTCAACAGTCACCTCGAGGACTGACTGAAAACACGATGAGGAGTGTGAAAACCCTGAGCCACCTAGAAAGAAAGCCACCGATTCTATGTAAACCCGACAGGAAGCCTGACACTGCTTTTCCAGAGAGAGGAGAGCGGAAGTGCATATCTCCAAAGAGACGAGGCCTCACACCACTGGAAACCCCAGAGGAACCATGAAATCATTGTCAGCAGGTGAGAGGAAACCTGAGGTCCCAGCCTCAAGTCCAGATGAAGACCTTGGCCATGGGTGACTGCAGAGGAATCTCGAGAGGCCCTCACAGCTCATGGAGACTGGACATTCCTGAAGCTCACACAGGCGGGTCCCTGAGGTCTCCGTTGTAACTCGAGAGGACCCCAAGTTTGCTGCGCAACTCAAGAAAAACCAGATTATCCTCACAAGCTAGATGAGGCCCTTTTCCATGCAGCATCTCGATTGAAATCCCACCTCTCTTGAGCCTCGAAAGTATCCTTGACACCCTGAGGCAATCAAGAATTCCCAACATAACCGTCTGCACTCTAGAGGAACACCGAGGGCCTGCCACAACTCACGAACAGTCCTGGTATTCCTCCTCATCTGAGAGTAGAGTCCATTTCCTACTTCATCAGGAAGGAATCCGGCGTTCCATCCACTTTCAAGAGGAAGCAGTCTCAGTTTAACACTCGAGAGGAAATCCAGGGGTCGTGCCACCATACAAAGACCCGATGTCCCAATTCACTCCAGATACACTTGAGTCCCCTGCAACTGACTCGACGGTCAACCCGATACCGACTCAAAACACAATGGAGGGTGTGACAGCCCTGTGGCACCTCTAGAAAGCCACTGATCCCTATGTCAACACGACAGGAAGACTGACACTGCTTTGCCAGATTGGAGAGGAGAGCAGACATGCATGTCCCCACGAGACGAGGCCTGACTCCCCTGTGAAACCCCAGAGGAACCCCGAAATCCATGTCGGCAAGGGAGAGGAAACCTCAGATCCCGACCTCAACTCCAGATGAGGACCTCGGCCCCAGCAGCGACTGCAGAGTACTCCCGAGAGGCCTGGTAACTCATGGAGACTGGACGTTTTGAGGCCCTCATGAGAGGGTCCCTGAGGTACCTGTCGTAACTCGAGAGGGATCAGAATTTAATGCAACTCGAGAGAAACCAGGAGATCTCCCCTCAGCGTGAGATGAGGCCTTTTTCCACTGTGGCTTCTAGAGATAATCCCACCTTCCTTCTTGAGCCTCAAAGGGTCCTTGACACCCTTGAGGCAACTCAAAAAATTCCCTGACATCCCCGTCTGCACTCGAGAGGACACCAGGGTCCTGCCACAACTCAAGAGGCGCCGGTTCTCTCTCTTCATCCGAGAGGAGGGTCGTATCCCTGCTTCGTCGGGAGGGAATCCCAGCATTCCCAGCGTACCTCAAGAGGAGGCAGTCTCCACTTGATGCTCGAGAGGAACTCCAGGGTCGTGCCACCATTTCAAAAGATCCCAATTTCCACTGAACTCCAGACACACTTGTGTCCCATGCACTGTCTCGACAGTCTCCCCAGGACTGACTCAAACATGATGGCAGGTGTGACAGCCCTGTGGTTCCTCGAGAAAGCCTCCGATCCCTATAGATCAACCCGACAGGAAGTCTGACACTGCTTTCCGGCTGGAGGAAATGGACTTGCATGGCTCCACACCACACGAGGCTGCCTCCCCTGTGGGCCTCCAGAGGAACCCGAGATCATGTCTGCCCTGGAGAGGAAACCTGAGGTTTCAGCCTCAATTCCCGATGAGGACCTTGGCCCTGTCAGCAACTGCAGAGGAATGCCAAGGGCTCCTAGCGACTCGTGTGATGACTGGGCCTCTCTGAGGCACCACGAGGGGGTCCCTGAGGTCCCAGTCGTAACTCAAGAGGAACCTTGAAGTAAATCGAGAAAAACCAAGAGAGTCTCCCCTCAATGCGAGTTGAGGCCCTTTCTGCTGTGCCGTCTCGAGAGAAATCCCACATTCCCTCCTGAGCACGAAATGGTTCTTGACACCTAGAGACAACACAAATTCCCCGACATCCCCATCTGCACTCGAGAGGAACACCAAAGTTCTCACCACAACTCAAGAAGAGCCCCGGTTCTCCTCCTCATCCCGAGAGGAGGTCCGTTTCCTGCTTCCTCGTGGGAAGTCTCAGCGTTCCAGTTGCATCTCAATGGGAGGTGGTCTCAACTGATGATCGAGTGGAACTCCTGGGGTCGTGCCACCATTTCAAAACACCCCGATGTCCCAGTTCACTCCAGACAACCTGACTACCTGCACTGACTCGACAGTCCCCGAGGACTGACTCAAAACATGATGGCAGGTGTGACAGCCTGTGGAGCCTCGAGAAAGCCACTGATACCTATGGGTGAAAACGACAGGAAGCCTGACACTTCTTTTCTGGCTTGACAGGAGAGCGGACTTGCATTATTCACACGAGGCGAGGCCTGACTCCCCTGTGGACACCCCAGAGGAACCCCGAGATCCATGTCGGCCCTGGAGAGGAACTCTGACGTCCGGCCTCAACTCCAGATGAGGACCTCGGCCCCAGCAGCGACTATAGAGGAATCCCAAGAGGCCCTCGAAATTCGCATGGAGACTGGACATTCCTGAGGCTCCCTCAGTGGGTCCCTGAGGTTCCGTTGAAATCTGAGAGACCTCCGTTTGCTGCCGCAACTCGAGTAAAACCAGGAGATTCTCCCCTCAAAGGAAGGTGAGGCCCCTTTCTGCTGGGGCATCTCAGAGAAATCCCATTCCTCTTAAGCCTGGAAAGGGTCTTTGACATCCTTGGGGCAACTCATGAACTTCCCGACATACCAGTCTCCACTCGAGAGGAACACCGAGGGTCCCACCAAAACTCAAGAAGAGCCCCGGTTTTCCGTTCACATCCTGAGAGGAGGGACCATTGCCCTGATTCGTCAGGAAAGGAATCCTGGCATTCCTGTCGCACCTCAAGAGGCGGCCTCAATTTGACATTGAGAGGAACTCCAGGGCTTGTGCCACCATTTCAAAAGACCCGCTGTCCCAAGCACTCCAGATACACCTGGCTCCCTGCTCTGACTTGAAGGTCACCGAATAGACTCAAAACAAGATGGCAGGTGTGACAGCCCTGTGGTACCTCGAGAAAGCCACCAATACCTATGTCAACACGACAGGACCGACTGCTTTTCCAGCTCGAGAGAGCGGACTGTCTCCACACGAAATGAGGCATGACTCCCTTGTGGAAACTCCAGAGGCTTCAGATCCATGTCGGCACTGGAGAGGAACCTGAGTTTCGGCCTCAACTCCAGATGAGGACCTCGCCCCTGGCAGCGACTGCAGAGGAATCCCGAGAGGCTCTCTCGACTCACATGGAGACTGGACTTTCCTGAGGCCCTACAAGCGGGTCCCTGAGGTCCTCCTTGAAACTCGAGAGGAACCCCAAGTTTGCTGCCGCAGCTAAGAACCAACGAGGAGATTCTCTTCTCAATGCGAGATGAAGCCCTTTTCCACTGCAGCGTCTCGGAAAAACCCCACCTTACCTCTTGAGCCTTGAAAGGATCCTTGAAACACTTAAGGCTACTCAAGAAGTTCCCCAACATAATCATCTTCATTGAGAGGAACACAGGGTGCCACCACAACTCAAAAAGAGCCCGGTATTTCCTCCTCATCTGGAAGGCCCATTTCCTGCTTCATCGGGAAAAATCGACATTCCCCTCGCACTCTCAAGAGGAGTCTCCACTTGACACTCGAGAAGAACTCCAGGGTCGTGCCACCATTTCAAAAGACCCGAGTCCCAATGCACTCCAGATACACCTGACTCCCCTTCAACTGACAGACGGTCTCCCGAGGACCAACTCAAAACACAATGGCGGGTGTGCCCGTGGCACCTCGAGAGAAATCACTGATCCTATGTCAACAACAGGAATCCTGACACTGCTTTCAACTCGAAAGGAGCGGACGTGCATGTCTCCAATGAGATGAGGCCTGACTCCCCTGTGGAAACCCAGAGATACCTAGAAATCCATGTTGACACTGGAGAGAACCTGGAGATTCGGCCTCAACTCCAGATGAGGACCTCGGCCCCCTGGCAGTGGCAGAGGAATCCCGAGAGGCCCCTCACAACTCATGGAGACTGGACTTTCCTGAGGCCCAGGCGGTCCCTGAGGTCCTCCTTGAACTCGAGAGGAACCCCAAGTTTGCTGCCGCAACTCGAGAACACCAGGAGATTCTCTCTTCAGCATGATGAGGCCATTTTCTGTGGCATCTCTGAGAAAATCCCACCTTCCTCTTGTGCCTTGAAAAGCTCCTTGACACACTGGGCAATTCAAGAAGTTCCCGACATAACAGTCACCCCTCCAGAGGAACACTAAGGTCCCTCCACAACTCAAGAAGAGCCACGGTTTCTTCCTCATCCAAGAGGAGGGTCCATTTCTCTGCTTCATCGAGAAAGAATCAGCGTTCTGTCGCACCTCAAGAGGAGGCGGTCTCAACTTGGTGAGAGGAACTCCAGGTGTCATGGCACCATTCCAAAGACCCTGATGTCCCAGTGCACTCCAGATACACCTGATTCCCCTGCCCTGACTCGACGATCACCCGAGGACCGACTCAATACACGATGGCAGGTGTGACAGCCCTGTGGCTCCTGAGAAAGCCACCGATCCCTATGTCAACCAGACAGGAAGCCTGACACTGCTTTTTCAGCTCAAGAGAAGAGCACGTGCATGTCTCACTAAATGAGGTCTGACACTTCTATGAAACCCCAGGGGAACCCCAAGGTCCATGTCAGCACTGGAGTGGAAACTTGAGGATATGGCCTCAACTCCAAATGAGGACCTCGGACTGGCAGCGACTGCAGAGGAATCTGAGAGGCCCTCGAAACTCACATGGAGACTGGACATTTCTGAGGCCTCATGGGCGGGTCCCTGACATCCATGTCGTCCTCGAGAGGACCCCAGGTGCAGCCACAACTTGGGAAAACCAGGATGTTCTCCCTCAATGCGAGATGAGGCCCTTTTCCGCTGTGGCGTCTGAGAGAAATCCCACCTTCCATCTTGAGCCTTGAAATTGTCCTTGACACTCTTGAGGCCAAATCAAGATGTTCCCCACATAACCGTCTCCATTCGAGAGGAACACCAAGTGTCCACCACCTCACAAACAGCCCCAGTATTCCCTCATCATCCTGAGAGGAGGGTCCATTTCTGCTGCCGTCGGGAAAGGTCCGCGTTCCCATTGCACTTTCAAGAGGAGGCCGTCTCAAGTTGACACTCGAGAGAACTCCAGGGGTCGTGCCACCATTACAAAAGACCCCGATGTCCCAATTCACTCCAGATACACCTGAGTCCCCTGCACTGACTTGAAGATCAGCCGAGGACCGATTCAAAACAGATGGCGGTGTGACACCCTGTGGCACCTCGAGAGAAAGCCTCCGATCCCTATGTCAACACGACAGAAGGACTGACACTGCTTTTCCCTCTAGAGGAGAGTGGACTGCATGTCCCACAGGAGGACCAGCTCCACTGTGGAAACCCCAGAAACCCCAAAATCCATGTCATGGCAGGAAGCCTGAGGTCCAGCCTCAACTCCAGATGAGGACCTCGGCCCTGACAACTGCAGAGGACTCCCAAGAGGCCCTCAGTACTCGCATGAAGACTGGACGTTTTGAGGCCCACACGAGAGGTCCCTGAGGTCCCTGTCATAACTCAGAGAGGATCCCGTGTTTCATGCCTTTCGAGAGAAACCAGGAGATTCTCCTCTCAGCCAGGATGAGGCCCTTTTCCCGATTGGAGTCTTGAGAAATCCCACCTTCCCTCTTGAGCTTCGATAGGGTCCTTGACTCCCTTGAGGCAACTCAAGTTCCCCCACATTGCCTCGTCTCCTCGAGAAGGCGAGGTCCCGTCAACTCAAGAAGTCTCGGTTTCCGTCCTCATCAGAGAGGAGGGTCAGTTTCACTTCTTCATTGGAAATGAATCCGGCGTTCCCGTCGCACCTCAAGAGGCGGCCTCAATTTGACACCATTAGGAACACGAAATGAGGCCTGACTCCCTGTGGAAACTCCAGAGGATTCCAGAGATCCATGTTGGGAATGGAGAGGAAACCTGAGTTTCCAGCCTCAACTCCACATGAGGACATCGCCCCCGGCGGCTGCAGAGGAATCCTGAGGCCCTCGCAGCTCACATTGAGACTGGACTTTCTGAGGCCCCACAAGCGGGTCCTTGAGGTCCCTGTCATCTCGAGAGGAACCCCAGGTTTGCTGCCGCAACGAGAACAACAGGAGACTCTCTCCTCAACGCGAGATGAGGCCCTTTTCCATTGTATCTCAGAAAAAATCTTCCCTCTTGAGTCTTGAAAGAGTCCTTGACATCCTTAAAGCAAATCAAGAAGTTCTCCAACATAACCGTCACCTCCAGAGGACACTGAGGGTCCGCCACAACTCAAGAGAGCTACGTTTTCCTTCCTCATCCCAGAGGAAGTTCCATTGCTCTGCTTCGTCGAAAGGAATCCGCGTCTCTGTCGCACCTCAAGAGGAGCGGTCTCAACTTGACGTTCGAGAGAAACTCCACAGGTCATGCCACCATTCCAAAGACCTGATGTCCCAGTGTACTGCAGACACACCTGACCCTTTCACTGATTCTGGTCACCCTGAGGACCGACTTAAAACATGATGGCAGTGTGACAGCCCTGTGGCACCTCGAGAGAAAGCCACGATCCCTATGGTTAAACCAACAGGAAGACTGACACTGCTTTTCCGGATCAAGAGGAAGCAGGACTTGCATGGCTCCACAGGAGATGAGGCCTGACTCCACTGTGGACGCCCCAGGAATCCCGAGATCTATGTCGGCCCTGGAGAGGAAACTGAGGTGCGGACTCAACTCCAGATGAGGACCTCGGCCCGGGAGGGACTGCAGAGGAATCCCGAGGCCCCTGCGAATCACGTGGACACTGGAGCTGCCTCAGGCCCCACAGGCGGGTCCCAGAGTCCCGTTGTAACTCGAGAGGAACCCCGCCGCAACTCGAAAAAAAAAAAAAAAACAGGAGATTCTCTCCCCTCTGTGCGAGCTGAGGCACTTTTCTGCTGCTGCATCTCGAGGAAATGCCATCTCCCCTCTGAGCCATGGAAGGGTCCTTGACACCCTAGAGTCAACTCAAGAAATTCCCGACATCCCTGTCTGCACTCGGAAGTAACAACGAGGGTCCCGCCACAACTCAAAGGAGCCCTGGATCGCCCTCCACATCCCGAGAGGAGGATCCATTACCCTGCTTCATCAGGGATGGAATCCCTGCATTCCCATCGCACCTCAGTTGGGCGGTCTCCCTTAAGGCTCGAGACGAGAAATCCAGGAGTCGGGCCACCATTTCAAAAGACCCCTGATGTTTCAGTGCACTCTAGACACACTGACTCCCCTGCAATGGCTCAACGGTCATCGAGCAACAACTCAAAACACGATGGCAGGTGTGAAGCCCTGTGGCACCTGGAGAAAGCCGATCCTGGTCAACTGACAGGAAGACTGACACTGTTTTTGCTTGAAAGAGAGCAGACATGGCTCACACGAGATGTGGCCTGACTCCCCTGTGGACGCCCCAGATGACCTTGAGATCCATGTCGGCCCTGGAGAGAAACTGAGGTTCCAGCCTCAACTCCAGATCAGGGCCTTTGCCCTGGCAGCGACTGCAGAGAATCACAAGGGCCCATGGAACTTGCCTGGAGACTGAACTTCCTGAAAGCCCAGAGCAGGTCCCTGAGTTCCTTGTCGTAACTCGACCGAGCCCGCCTCAACTGGAGAAAAACCAGGAGATTTCCAGTCAGCGAGCTGTAGGCCTTTGTCCGCTGCGCGTCATGAGAGAACACCCACTTTCTGTCCTGAGACCTGAAAGCGTCCTTGATACCTTTTAGGCAACTAAAGAATTTCCCTGACATCCCTGTCTGCAATGAGAGGAACCCCAAGGCTCCGCCACAAGGCAAGAAGAGCCCTGGTTCTCCCTCCTCATCCCGAGAGAAGGGTAGGATTCCCTACTTCGTCGGGACATAATCCCAGTGTTTCCGTGGCACCTCAAGAGGAGGTGGTCTCCACTGATGCTCGAGAGGAACTCCAGGGTCGTGCCACCATTTCAAAGACCCTGATATCCCAGTGCACTGCAGACACATGTGCGCCCTGCACTGACTCGACAGTCACCCAAGGTCCACACTGAAAACACGAAGACAGCCCTGTGGCACGTCACGAAAGCCACCGATCCCTATGGTCAACAGGACAGGAAGCCTGACTCTGCTTTTCCGGCTCAAGAGGAGAACAAACTTGCAGCTCCACACAGAGCGAGACTTACTCCCCTGTGGACACCCCAGAGGAACCCGAGATCCATGTCGGCCCTGGAGATGGATCCTGAGGTTCTGGCCTCAACTCAGAGAGGACCTCGGGCCGTCAGAGACTTGGAGAGGATCCCGAGGCCCCTCATGACTCGTGTTGTGACTGTACCTGGAGGCCCCACGAGCAGGTCCCTGAGGTTCCCCATCGTAACTCGAGAGGAACCTCTGCAACTCGAGAAAAACCAGGAGATTTACCCTCAACGCGAGCTGAGACCCTTTTCTGCTGGGCCTTCGAGATAAACCAACTTCCTACTGAGGTTCGAAAGGGTATTTTACACCCTTGAGGCAACTCAAGAAGTTCCCGACATACCCGTCTGCACTCCAGAGGAACACCGAGGTTCCGCCACAACTCAAGAAGAGCCCGGTTCTCCCTCCTCATCTCAGAGGAGGGTCCTTTCCCTGCTTCCACGGGAAGGGAATCCCGTCGTTCCCGTCACACCTCAAGAGAGGCAGTCTCCTTTGCCTCGAGAGGAACTCCAGGGGTCATGCCACCATTATGAAAGACCCCGATGTCCCAGTGCCTCTCAAGACACACCTGACTCCTCTGCACTGACTCGACGGTCACCCCGAGGACTGACTCAAAACACGATGGCAGGTATGACACTCATTTGTCACCTCGAGATGCCACCCTATCCCCGGTCAACTCATCAGGAAGCCTGACACTGCTTTTCTGGCTCAGGAGGAGAGTGGACATGCATGACTCCATGGAGATGAGGCCTGACTCCCCTGTGAAAACCCAGAGGACCCGAGTTCCACGTCGGCCTGGAATGGAAACCTGAGCTTCCGACCTCAACTGCAGTTGAGGATCTCGGCCCAGTCAGCGACTGCAAAGGATTCCCAAGGGGCCCTAGCGACTCGCGTGGAGAATGGACCTCCCTGAGGACCCACGAGTGGGTCCCTGAGATCCCAGTGATAACTCGAGAGGAACCCCACCTCAACTTGAAAAACACCAGGAAATTCTCCCACGCGAACTGAGGCCCTTTTCCTGTGTGGAGTCTCGAGATAAATCCCACCTTCCCTCCTGAGCCCGAAAGTATCCTTGACACCCTTAAGGCAACTCAAAAGTTCGCTGAAATCCCGTTCGGCACTCGGGAGGAACACTGAGGTCCGCCACAACTCAAGAAGAGCCCTGTTGTCCCTCCTCATCCAGAGAGGAGTGTCCTTTGTCTTAGCCGTGGGAGGAATCACAGCATTCACATCGCAAGTCAAGAGGCTGTCTCCAGTTGACGCTTGAGAGGATCTCAGGGGTCGTGCCACCATTCAAAAAGACCCAATGTCCCAGTGCACTCCAGACAAACTTGAATCCCTGCAGTGACTTGACAGTCACCCCGGGACCTACTCAAAACAGGATGGCAGTGTGACAGCCCTGTGGCACCTCAAGAGAAGGCACTGATCCCTATATTCAACCCCACAGGAAGTCTGATACTGCTTTTTGGCTCGAGAGGAGCGGACTTGCATGTGCTCCATACCACACGAGGCCCTGACTCCCCTATGGATGCTCCAGAGGAACCCCAATATCATTGTTGGCCCTGGAGAGGAAACCTGAGGTTCCTGCCTCACCTCCAGATGAGGACCTCGGCCCCAGCAGCAACTGCAGAGGAATCCTGAGGGCCCCTCATGACTCGCGTGGAGACTGGACCTCCTGAGCCCACCAGTGGGTCCCTGAGGTCCCAGTCATAACTCAAGAGGAACATAGAAGCAAATCGAGAAAAACCAGGAGGTTATCCTCAGCGAGCTGAGCCCTTTCTTCTGTTGCATCTCAAGAGAAATGCCACATTCCTTCTGAGCCCCCAGAGGGTGCTTGACACCCTAGAGTCAAGTCAAGAAATTCCCAACATTCCGTCTGCACTCGAGAGGAACACCAAGGTTCTCGCAACAACTCAAGAAAAGCCCGGTTCTCATTCCTCATTCCAAGAGGAAGGTCCGTTCTGTTTTGTCTGGGAGAAGTCTCAGCGTTCCCCTTGCATCTCAAAGGGAGGCGGTCTCCACTGACGATCGAGTGGAACTCAGGGGTCGTTCCACCATTTCAAAGACCCCGATGTCCCAGTGCGCTCCAGAAACACCTGATTTCCCTGCGCTGACTCAACGGTCCCCGCGGGACCGACTCAAAACATGATGGCAGGTGTGACAGCCCTGTGGCATTTGAGAGAAAGCCACTGATCCCTTTGGTGAACCCGACAGGAAGCCTGACACTTCTTTTCTGGCTCGAAAGGAGAGTGGACTTATTCCACATGAGCCGAGGCCTTGCCTCCCATGTGTATGCCCCAGAAACCCGAGATCCATGTTGGCCCTGGAGAGAAACCTGAGGTTCTGGCCTCAACTCCAGATGAGGACATCGGTCGGCAGCGACTGCAGAGGAATCCCGGGGCCCCTGGAGACTCGCGTGAATACTGGACCTGCCTGAGACCCCACGAGCTGGTCCCTGATGTCCCCGTTGTAACTCGAGAGGAATACGGCCACAACTCAAGAAAAACCAGGAGATTCTTCCCTCAACGAGCTGCAGCCCTTTTCCACCGCAGCGTGTTGAGAAAAATCCCTTCCATCTGAGCCCTGAGGGTCCTTGACACCCTTGAGGCAACTCAAGAAGTTCCCTGACATCCCTGTCTGCACTCAGAAGAACACGAGGATCTCACCACTACTCAAGGAGCCCCGGTGTCCCTGATCATCCTGAGAGTAGAGGCCATTCCCTGCTTCGTGGGAGGAATCCCAGCATTCCTGGAGTACCTCTCAAGGAGGCAGTCTCACTTGATGCTCGAGAGGAACTTCAGGGGTCGTGCCACCATTCAAAAGACCCCTGATGCTCCAATGAACTCCAGAAACACTTGTCTCCCATGAACTGACTCGACAGTCACCCCGTGGACTGACTCAAAACACGATGGCAGGTGTGACAGCCCTGTGGCTCCTCTGAAAGCCACCGATCCCTATGGTCAAGCCGACAGGAATTCTGACACTGGTTTTCCGGCTGGGAGGAAGCGGACTTGCATGGCTCCACATGACACAAGGCCCTGACTCCCTGTGGAAGCCCCAGATGAACCATGTGATCATTGTCGGCCCTGGAGAGGAACCGTGAGGTTCCGGCCTCAACTCCAGATGAGGACCTCGGCCGTGGAAGCGACTGGGAAATCCCAGAGGCCCCTCGCGACTCATGTGGAGACTGGACCTACCTGAAGCACCACAAGGGGTTCCTGAGGTCCCAGTCGTAACTCAAGAGGAACCTCAGTAAATGGAGAAAAACCGGAGATTCTCCCGTCAAGCGAGCTGATGCCCTTTTCTGTTGTGTCGTCTCGAAATAAATCCCATTCCTTCCTGAGCCCCAAAAGGGTTCGTGACACCCTAGAGTCAACTCAGGAAATTCCCGACATCTCCGTCTGCTCTCGAGAGGAATACAGGTTCTCGCCACAACTAAAGAAAAGTCTCGGTTCTCCCTCCTCATCCCGAGAGGAGGGTCCATTCCTCCTTTGCCGAGGAGGAATCGGCTTTCCCGTCGCACCTCAAGGAGGCGGTCTCCAGTTGACGCTCTAGAAACTCCAGGGTCATGCAAAAATGTCAAAAGACCTCCGATGTCCCAGTGGACTCCAGACACACCTGACTCGGCACTGACTCGGCTGTCACGAGGACTGACAAAACATGATGGCAGTTTTGACAGCCCTGTGGCACCTCGAGACAAAGCCACCGATCCTATGTGTGACCCGACAGGAAGTGGACACTGCTTTTCTGGCTCGAGAGGATAGGGGACCTGCATGGCTCCACAGGAGAGGCCTGACTCTGTGACGCCCCAGAGAACCCCAAGATTCATGTCGGCCCTGGAGAGGAACCCTGAGATTCCAGCCTCAACTCCATGAGGACATCAGCCCTGCAGCGACTGCAGTGGAATCCGAGGCCCCTCGCGACTAGCGTGGAGACTGGAGCCCTGATGCCACGACCGGGTCCCTGAAGTTCCGTCATAACTCGAGAGGAACCCCATCGCAACTCGAGAAGAACCAGGAAAGTGTCCCTCAACGCGAGCTGAGGCCCTTTTCTGCTCCAGCATCTCGAGAGAAATCACCGTACCTCCTGGAGCTCCAAAAGGGTCCTTGACACCCTTGAGGAACTCAAGAGTTTAACATCCCCATCTGCTCGAGGAAGACACAGGGTTCTCGCCACAACTCAAGAAGAGCCCCGGTTCTCCCTCCCATCCTGAGAGGAGGGTCCATTTCCCTGCTTCATGGGAGGAATCCGGTGTTATCGCACCTCAAGAGGAGGTGGTCTCCACTTCACGCTCGAGAAGAACTCCAGGGATCGTGCCATCATTTCCAAAGACACCTGATGTCCCTGTGCACTCCAGACACCTGACTCAATGAACTGACAGTCACTCCGAGGACCAACTCAAAACATTGGCAGGTATGACAGCCCTGTGGCGCCTCAATAGAAAGCCACCGATCCCTATGGTCAACTCGACAGGAAGCCTGACACTACTTTTCCGCTTGAGAGCGGACTTGCATGGCTCCACGAGATGAGGCCTGACTCCCCTGTGGATGCCCCAGAGTAACCCAGAGATCCATGTCTTCCATGGAGTGGAACCCTGAGGTTCTGGGTGAACTTCAGATGAGGACCTTGGCCCAGGCAGCTGCAGAGAATCGAGGGCCCCTCGCGACTCGCGTGGAGACTGGACCTCCCTGAGGCCCCATGAGCGGGTCCCTGAGGTCCCTGTCATAACTCGAGAGGAACACCACTTCAATTCGTGAAAAACCAGGAGATTCTCCCCTCCACGCGAGCTGAGGTCCTTTTTGCTGCCGTGTCTCGAGAGAAATCCCACCTTCCCTCCTGAGCCTGAAAGGTCCTTGTCACCCTTGAGGCAACTCAAAATTCCCCGACATCCCCAACTGCACTCGAGAGGAACACCAGGGTCCCGCCACAACTCAAGAAGAGCGATTCTCCTCCTCATCCCTAGAAGAGGTCTGCTTCCCTGCTTCATCGGGAGGGAACGGCGTTCCTGTCTCACCTTAAGAAGGCGGCCTCACTTGACGCTCGAGAGGAACTCCAGGGTTGTCACCATTCAAAGACCCCGGATCGGGTCCAGCCAGTGGATCCAGGGAAATTCAAAGTGTGGAAGGCATCGGTGAGGAAAAGCTTGTTTATTAATATAAGAATATAAGATTAGATTAGGGAGAAATAATTTAGTAAGAAAATTAAGTGGAGAAGAAGGCTGAATGACATGGGTTACAGAGAGGCCAATAAAGTTCCAGACAAGGAGCTTGTGCCATCGTTGGGCCACTGGCTCCCCTTGAATATCGAAGGGTGCCCCATCTGGGCTCCTTTCGCCAGGTGTAAATGTCAGGGCAAGTAAGTAGACGTGGTGAGCCGCCCCTCCAGATGGGAATTCAGCCTGAAATTAGAGTAACGAGGAGAAGGAGGAAAGGCAGGGAGAAAAAGAGAGCACAGGGGGCAGATTCCCAAGAAACTGAGGCCCAGAAGATTATCAGAAACTGGTCCATACTTTATTTTTCAGAGGCCTTTATAATTTTTGATAATACATGGAGATCAATGGGTAACACAAATTATACAGTGTGCTAGCTCAGACTCTTATCTAAGCCAGGCTTTTCTCTCTGCGTACCTAATTGTATACACAAGTCTTAGGTGATTTACATCATCTTCTGGCCAAAGGGCCAATTAACATTTTACAGCCTTTTTTTCTGATAAGGTTTTGTCAATCAGAAGACTTATTTGTGTTGATCTTCCCAAAGTCTGGTGCCCTCTCAGAAAGCAATAAATAAAGTTACATTCTTACATAGCGAAGATACAGCAATTTATAACAAGTAAAAGGTACAGTGATTTATAACAAAATAAAAGTAATTAACTCAAAAGTCTAGTTTTGCTAATATCAAAATTACTATGTCTTTTCCATATCTCATTTACATTGATTAACATCCTCCCAGTTGACTAAAAAGATAAAGAATATGGAGCCTGGCAGCAATCATTGAGTCAATAGTGAAATCCTGTCACAATATGATTTTAACTCTCTAGAAAAGGCTGAAAAATACAGTATCTTTAAGATGCTTTGAAGCTGCACCTCGCGGCTGGAGCGCTGTAAGCAACTCACAAGCTGTAGAGGTCGGGAAACCTGTTAGGAAGCTAGATAGCTATCAGAGGTTTAACTGAAACATCCCTTTCAAATGCAGAAGACTAAAGCCCTGATTTGACATTTCCAGAGAATATCATAAGAGTGGAAAAAAAGCTGGATTCTTATTTTTTGAGTGGATGCTCAGGCAATTCCAGGAGAACCCTGAAGCCTGATCCGTCCTTGCATTTGTCAGGGTTCCTTCCATAAACCTTGTCATTGGCAGGGATTCTTCACGCTGGCGCCTGGCAAACCCTGATGTCCCAGTGCAGTCCAGACACCGTGACTCCCTGCACTGACTTGACAGTCACCACGAGGACCGACTCAAAACCCGATGGCAGGTGTGACAGCCCTGTGGTGCCTTGAGAAAGCCACCAATACCTATGGTTGACCAGAGGAAACCTGGCACTGCTTTCCCGGCTGAGAGGAAGCAGACTTGCATGGCTCCACACGAGACGAGGCCTGACTCCCTGTGCATGCCCCAGAGTAACCCAGAGATGCATGTCGGCCCTGGAGATGAAACCTGAGGTTCGGCCTCACCTCCAGATGAGGACCTCGGGCCCGGCAGCGACTGCAGAGGAATCTCCAGGGTCCCCTCGCGACTCGCGTGGAAAGTGGGCCTCCCTGAGGCCCCACGAGCGGGTCCCTGAGGTCCCAGTCGTAACTTGAGAGGAACCCCTGCAACTCGAGAAAAAGAGGAGATTCTCCCTCAATGCGACCTGAGGCCCTTTTCCACTGTGGCATATCGAGAGAAATCACCTTCCCTCCTGAGCTCCAAAAGGGTCGTTGACACCTTGAGGCAACTCAAGAAGTTCCCTGACATATCCGTCTGCACTCGAGAGGAGCACCGAGGTCCCAACACAACTCAGGAAGAGCCCGGTTCTCCTTCATCATCCTGAGAGGAGGGTCCATTTCTCTGCTTCACAGAGAGGTATCCCGGCGTTTCCGTCGCACTTCAAGAGGAGGTGGTCTCCACTTGATGCTGGAGAGGATCTCCAGGGGTCGTGCCACCATTTCAAAGACCCCCAATGTCCCAGTGCACTCCAGACACACCTGACTCCTTCACTGACTCGACGGTCACCTCAAGTACCGACTCAAAACACGATGGCAGATGTGACAGCCCAGTGGTACCTCGAGAGACACCGATCCCTGATCAACCCGAAGGAAGCCTGACACTGGTTTTCTGGCTCGAGAGGAGAGCAGACCTACATGGCTCCACATGAGATGAGGCCTGACCCTGTGGACACCCCAGGAACCCGAGATCCATGTCGGCAAGGGAGAGAAAACCTGAGGTTCCAGCCTCAAATCCAGATGAGGCCCTCATGCCCGGCAGTAACTTCAGAAGAATCCTGAGGGCCTCTCTCATGATTCACGTGGATACTGGAAATCCTGAGGACGAGCGGTCACTGAGGTACCCGTCATAACTCTAGAACTTCTCTGCAACAAGAGAAAAACCAGGAGATTCTCTCCTCAACGCGAGCTGAGGCACTTTCCTGCTGTGGCCTCTCGAGAGAAATCACACCCTTCCAAATGAGCCCCAAAGGTCCTTGACACCCTTGAGGCAACTCAAGACGTTCCCGAAATCCCTGTCTGCACTCGAGAGGAACACCGAGGTTCCGCCACAACTCAAGAAGAGCCCCAGTTCTCCTCATCATCCCAAGAGAGGTCCGTTTCCCTGCTTTATCAGGAAGGAATCTCGTCATTCCCGTCGCACCTCAAGAAGAGGCTCTCCACTTGACACTCAAGAGAAACTCCAGGGGTCGTGCCATCATTCAAAGACTCCCAAAGTCACAGTGCATTCAAACACACCTGACTCCCCTGCACTAACTCGGTCACCCGAGACAGACTGAAAACACGATGGCAGGTGTGACAGCCCTGTGGCACCTAGAGAGAAGCCACCGATCCCTATGGACAACCCAAAATTAAGCATGACACTGCTTTTCGGATCGAGAGGAGGCGGTTTGCATGGCTCCACACAAGACGAGGCCTGACTCCCTGCGGACGCTCCAGAGGAACTCTGAGATCCATGGCCGCCTGGAGAGTAAACCTGATGTTCGGCCTCAACTCCAGATGAGGACCTCGGCAGTGGCAGCGACTGCAGAGGAATCCGAGGGCCTTGCAACACGCGTGGAGACTGGACCTCCCTGAGGCCCAAGAGCGGGTCCATGAGGTCCCCGTCGTAACTTGAAAGAAACGCCACTGCAACCAGGGAAAAGGCAGGAGATTCTTCCCTCAACGCGAGCTGAAGCCCTTTTCTGCTGCAGCATCTCGAGTGAAACTCACCATCCATCTTGATACCAGAAAAGGGTTCTTGACACAACTGAGTCAACTCAATGAGTTCCCGACATTGCCGTCTGCATTCGAGAGGAACACCGAGGTCCCACCACAATTCAAGTAGAGCCCAGGTTCTCCCTCCTCATCCCGAGATGAGGGTCCATTTCCCTGCTTTGTCAGGAGGAATCCCGGTGTTCCCGTCACACCTCAGAGAGGCAGTCTCCACTAGATGCTCGAGAGGAACTCCAGGGTAGTGCCACCATTTCAAAAGACTGCCGATGTCCCAGTGCACTCCAGACACATCTGACTCCCTGCACTGACTCGACGGTCACTCCGAGGTCCGACTCAAAACACGATGGCATGTGTGACAGCCCTGTGCTGAGGGAAATACACCGATCCTTATGGTCAACCCGACAAGCCTGGCACTGCTTTTCTGGCTCGGGAGGAGAGTGGACCTGCATGGCTCCACTGGAGTCAAGGCCCTGACTCCCATGTGGACGCCCCAGAGGAACCCTAAGATCCCTGTTGGCCCTGGAGAGGAACCCTGAGGTTCCGGCCTCAACTCCAGATGAGGACCTCGGCCACTGCAGCCACTGCAGAGGAATCCCGAAGGGCCCTTCGTGACTCGCATGGAGACTGAACCTCCCTGAGGCCCCAGGAGTGGGTCCCTGAGGTACTCGTCATAACTGGACAGGAACCCCACCACAACTTGAAGAACCAGGAGATTCTGCCCTCAATGCGACCTGAGGCCCCTTTCCACTGGGGCATATGGAGAGAAAGCCTACCTTCCCTCCTGAGCCCCAAACGGGTCATTGAAACCTTTTAAGCAAATCAAGAAGTTCCCGACATCTCCGCCTGCGCTCAAGAGGAACACCGAGGTCCATCCACAACTCTAGAAGAGCCCCGGTTCTCCCTCCTCATCCTGAGAGGAGGATCCGTTTCCCTGAATCGTCGGGGAGGGATTCTGGCGTTTCTGTCGTTCCACAAGGGGTAGCTGTCCCCACTAGACGCTCGAGAGGAACTCCAGGGTCGTGCCATCATTTCAAAGACTCCCGATGTCCCAGTGCACTCCAGACACATCTGACTCCCGGAACGTCTCGACGAGTCACCCCGAGGACCGACATAAAATATGATGGCAGGTGTGACACCCCTGTAGCGCCTCGAGAAAGCCACCAATCCCTATGGTCAGCCCGACAGGAAGCCTGACATTGCTTTTCCATCTTGAGAGAAGAGCAGACTTGCATGGCTCCACACAAGACAAGGCTGACTCCCTGTGGATGCCCAGAAGAACCCTGAGATCCATGTCGACCCTGAAGAGGAACCCTGAGGTTCCCGCCTCAACTCCAGATATGGACCCCTCGGCAGAGACTGCAGAGGTATCCTGAGGGGCAACTCGACTTGCTTGTAGAATGGGCCTCCCTGAGGCCAGCTGGTCTCTGATGTCTCCATCGTAACTCGAGAGGAACCCTGCTGCAACTCGAGAAAAATCAGGAGGTTCTCCTCTAAACGTGAGCTGAGGCCTTTTACCGCTGCAGCATCAGCAAAGATATCCCACCTTCCGTCCTGAGGCACGAAAGAGTCCTTGACACCCTAATGCACCTCAAGAAGTTCCTGACATCACTGTCTGCCCTTGAGAGGAACACCGAGGGCCGCCACAATTCAAGAAGAGCCCTCGTTCTCCCTCCTCATCCCAAAAGAAGAATCTGTTTCCCTGCTTCATCGGGAGGAATCCGGCGTTCCCGTCGCACCTCAACATGAGTCTGTCTCCACCTGACGCTTGAGAGGAACTCCAGGGTCATGCCACAATTTCAAAGGACCCACAGTGTCCCAGTGCACTCCAGACACACCTGACTTCCCTGCACTGAATCGACGGTCACCCAGGACCGACTCAAAACACCATGGCAGATGTGACAACCCTGTGGCCTGAGAAAAGCCAGCGATATCTATGATCCAACCAGACCGGAGAGCTGGCACTGCTTTTCTGATCGAGAGAGAGCGGACTTGCATGTCTTCACATGAGACGAGGGCCTGACTCCCCTGTGGACACCCCAGATTAACCCGAGATTCATGTCAGCCTTGGAGAGGAAACCTGAGGTCACCACCTCAACTCCATATGAGGACCTCGGCCCTGGCAGCGACTGCAGAGGAATCCTGAGTAGCCCTTTGTGACTCGCGTGGAGACTGGACCTCCTGAGGCCCCAAGCAGGTCCCTGAGGTCCCCATCGTAAGTAGAGTGGAACCCCACCGCAACTCCAGAAAAACCAGGAAATTTGCCCTCAAAGAGAGCTAAGGCCCTTTTCTGCTGCGGCATCTCGAAATCTCACATTCCCTTCTGTGCCCCAAAGGGTCGTTGACACCCATGAGTCAAGTCAAGAAGTTCCTCGACATCACCGTCTGCACTTGAGAGGAGCACCAACGGTCCCACAACTCAAGAAGAGCCCTGGTTCTCCCTCCTCATCCCGAGAGGCGGATCCGATTGCTTGCTTCATCAAGGAGGCAAATTCGGCATTCCCTTTGCACCTCAAGAGGAAGCGGTCTTCACTTGACATTCGAGAGAAATCCAGGGGTCGTGCCTCCATTTCAAAGACCCCTGATGTCCCAGTGCACTCAAGACACACCTGACTCCCTGCACTGACTCGACAGTCACTCCTAGGTCCAACTCAAAACACGATGACATGTCTGACAGCCCTCTGGCCCCTGAGGGAGAGACACCGATCCTCATGGTCAACCCGACAAAAAGACTGACACTGCTGTTCTGGCTCTAGAGGAGAGCAGACTTGCATGGCTCCACTAGAGATGAGGCCCTGACTCCCTATGGACGCCCCAGAGGAACACCGAGATCCATGTTGGCCCTGCAGAGGAACCCTGAGGTAAAGACCTCAACTCCAGATGAGGACTTCGGCCCTGGCAGTGACTGCAGAGGAATACCAAGGGCCCTTCGTGACTCGCGTGGAGACTGGACCTCCCTGAGGCCCCACGAGCGGGTACCTGATGTCCCCATTGTAACTCAAGAGGAATCCCGCTGCAACTCGAGAAAAACCAGGAGATTCTCCCTAAATGCGAGCTGAGGCCCTTTTCCACTGTGGCGTGTCTATTGACATCCCACTTTCCCTCCTGAGCCCCGAAGGTTCTTTGACACTCTTGAGGCAACTAAAGTTCCCTGACATCCCCGTCTGCACTCAAGAGGAACACCGTGGGTCCCGACACAAGTCAAGAAGAGCCCCGGTTCTCCCTATTCATCCCGAGATGGGTCGGTTTCCCTGCTTCGTCTGGGAGGAATCCTGGCGTTCACGTCGCAACTCAAGAGGAGGCGGTCTCCACTTGAGGCTCAAGAGGAACTCCAGGGTCTTGCCACCCTTTCAAAAGATCCCGATGTCCCAGTGCACTCGAGACACACCTGACTCCTTGCACTGACTCGACGGTCACCCGAGGACCGACTGAAAACATGATGGTAGGTGTGACAGCCCTGTGGCACCTGGAGATAAAGCTACTGCTCCCTTTGGTCAACCGACAGGAAACCTTACACTGCTTTTCCGGCTCAAGAGGAGAGCTGACTTGCATGGCTCAACACGAAAGGAGGCCTGACCTGTTGATGCCCAAGAGGAACCCCGAGATCCATTTGGGACCTGGAGGGGAACCTGAGTTTTGGCTTCAACTCTAGATGAGGACCTCGGCACCGGCAGCGACTGCAGAGGAATCCTGAGGCCCCCTCGAGACTCGCATGGAGATTGGACCTCCCTAGGGCACTGAGCGGGTCCCTGAAGTCCCAGTCGTAGCTCAATAGGAACCCCACCACAACTCGTGAAAAACCAGGAGATTCTCCCCTCCATGAGAGCTGAGGCCCTTCTCCGCTGCTGCGTCTCGAGAGAAATCCCGCCTTCCCTCCTGAGCCCTGAAGGGTACTTGACACCCTTGAGGTAACTCAAGTTGCCTGACATCCCTGTCTGCACTCGAGAGGAACACTGAGGGTTCCGCCACAACACAAGAAGAGCCTTGGTTCTCCCTCCTCATCCCGAAAGGAGGATCCGTTTCCTTGCTTTGTCAGAGAGGAATTCTGGCTCCCGTCGCACCTCAAGAGCGGTCTCCACTTGATGTTCGAGAGGAACTCAAGGGTCGTGCCACCATTTCAAAGACCCCCGATGTTCCAGTGCACTCTAGACACACCTGACTCCCTGCACTGACTCGACAGTCACTCCGAGTTCCGACTCAAAACACGATGACATGTCTGACAGCCCTGTGGCCCCTGAGGAAAAGACACCAATCCTTATGGTCAACCTGAAAGGAAGCCTCACACTGCTTTCTGGCTCAAGAGGAGCGGACTTGCATGGATCCACTGGAGATGAGGCCCTGATTCCCTGTGGACGCCCCAGAGGAACACCGAGATCCATGTCGGCCCTGAAGAGAAACCCTGAGGTCCGATCTCAACTCCAGATGAGGACCTCGGCCCCGGCAGCGACTGCAGAGGAATCGCAAGGGGCCCTTCATGACTCGCATGGAGACTGGACCTCCCTGAGGCCCCAAGAGCAGGTCCTTGAGGTACCCGTCATAATTGGAGAGGAACCCTGCCGAAATTCTAGAAAAACCAGGAGATTCAACCTCAAGTGAGCTGAGGCCGTTTTCTGCTGTGGCGTCTCGAGAGAAATTCCACCTTTCCTCCTGAATCTGAAAGGGTCCTTGCCACCTTTGAGGCAACTTAAGAAGATCCCGACATAACAGTCTGCATTTGAGAGGAACACCGTGGGTCCCGTCACAACTCAAGAAGAGCCCCGTTCTCCCTCCTTATCCCCAGAGGAGGGTCCATTTCCCAGCTTCGTAGGGAGGGAATCCTGGCATTCCTGCTGCACCTCAAGAGGAGGTGGTCTCCACTTGATCCTCGGGATGAACTCCAGGGTCGTGCCATCATTTCAAAGAGCCCCTATTTCCCAGTGCACTCCAGACATACCTGATTCCCTGGCACCGGCTCGACTAAAATCCCAAGGACCGATTTAAAACACGATGAGATCTGTCACAGCCCGGTGGTGTCTTGAGATAAAGCCACATATCCCTATGGTCAACCCGATAGGAAGCCTGAAACTGCTTTTACGAATCCAGGAGAGCGGACGTGCATGGCTCCACACGAAAGGAGGACCTGACTTCTTGTGGATGCCCCAGAGTAAACCCGAGATCCATGTCGGCCCTGGAGACAAACCCTGAGGTATTGGCCTCAATTCCAGTTGAGGACCTGGGCCCCGGGAGTGACTGCAGAAGAATCCCGAGGGCCCCTCGCGACTCAAGTGGAGACTGGACGTCCCTGAGGCACCACGAGCGGGTACCCGATGTCCCCATTGTAACACAAGAGGAACCCCACCGCAACTAGATAAAAACCTTTTTCCACTGCAGCATGTCGAGTGACATCCCACTTTCCCTTCTGAGCACCGAAAGGATACTTGACACCCTTGAGGCAACTCAAGAACTTCCCGACATCCCGTCTGCACTCGAGAGGAACACCGAGGGTCCCTCCACAACTCAAGAAGAGCCCCGTTCTCTCTCCTAATCCCGAGAGGAGGGTTCGTTTCCCTGCTTCGTCGGGGGAGGGAATCCAGGCTTTCCCGTCGGACCTCAAGGAGGCGCTCTCCACTTGACACTTGAGAGGAACTCCAAGTATTGTGCCACCATCTCAAAAGACCTCCAATGTCCCATGGAACTCCAGACACACATGACTCCACTGCACTGACGCGACGGTCACCTAGAGTACTGACTCAAAACGATGTCGGATATGAGAGCCCTGTAGTGTATCGAGAGAAAGGTACCGATTCCTATGGTCAACACAACAGGAAGCCTGACACTCCTTTTCCGGCTCGAGAGGAGAGCAGACTTTCATGGCTCCACACGAGACAAGGTCTGACTCCGCTCTGGATGCCTCAGAGGTACCCGGATCCATGTTGGCCCTGGAGAGGAACCCAGAGGTTCCGACCTCAACTCAAGATGAGGACCACGGCCCCAGAAGAGACTGCAGAGGAATCCGAGGGACCCAACGCGACTCTGGTGGAAATTGGACCTCCCTGAGGCCCCAAAAGCGGGTCCCTGAGGTCCCCATCATAACTCGAGAGGAACCCTGCCACAACTCGAGAAAAACAAGGAGATTCTCCCTTCAACTCGAGCTGAAGACCTTTTCCATTGTGGCTTCACGAGAGAAATCCTATCTTGCCTCCTGAGCCCCGAAATGGTCCTTGACACCCTTGAGGCAACTCAAGAAGTTCCCGACATCCCTGTCTGCCCTTGAGAGGAACACCGAGGGTCCTGCCACAACTCAAGAAGAGTCCTGGTTCTCCCTCCTCATCCTGAGAGGAGGTGTGTTTCCCTGCTTCGTTGGGGAGGAATCCCGGTTTCGTTGCAACTCAAAGGAGGCGGTCTCCACTTGATGCTCGAGAGGAACTCCGTGGTCGTGCCACAATTAAATAGACCCCCAATGTCCCAGTGCACTCCAGAAACACCTCACACCCTGCACTGACTCGACAGTCACCCGAGAGGCTCTCTGAAAACGATGGCAAGTGTGACAGTGCTGTGTCTCCTCCAGCGAAAGCCACCGATCCTATGGTCAACCCAACAGGAAGCCTGACACTGCTTTTCCATCTCGAGAGAAAGTGGAGTTGCAAGGCTCCACACTAGACGAGGCCTGACTCCCTGTGGACGCCCCAGAGGAACCCCGAGATCCATGTGGCCCTGAAGAGGAAAGCTGAGGTTCTGGCCTCAACTACAGAAGAGGACATCAGGCTGGCAGTGACTCCAGAGGAATCCGGAGGTGGTCCTCGCGACTCACGTGGCAAGTGGAACTTTCGAGGCGCACAAGCGGGTCCCTGAGGTCCTCGTCGTAACTCGAGAGGAACTCTGCAGCAACTCAAAGAAAACCAGGAGATTCTCCCTTCAACGCGAGCTGAGGCTCTTTCCCAATGCAGAGTCTCTAGAGAAATCCCACCGTCCCTCCTGAGCCCCGAAAGTGTCTTTACACCCTTGAGGCAACTCAAGAGTTTCCCGAAATCCCCGTCTACACTCGAGGAGGAACAACGAGGCTCACCACAACTCAAGAAGAGCCCCGGTTCTCCCTCCTCATACCAAGAGGAGGGTACCTTGCATGCTTCATTGGAGGGAATCCCGGCGATCCTGTCGCACCTCAGGATGAGGCGGTTTCCATTTGATGCTCGAGAGGAACTCCAGGGGTCGCGCTGCCATTTCAAAAGACCCCGATGTCCCAGTAAACTCCAGACACATGTGACTCCTTGCACCGACGCGACAGTCACCCCGAGGCCAGAATCAAAACACGATGGCAGGTGTGACATCCCTGTGGCACCTCTAGAAAGCCACTGGTCCCTATGGTCAACACGACAGTAAGCCTGACTCTTCTTTTTCCAGCTCCAAGGAGGAGAGAGGACTTGCATGGCTCCACACGAGACTAGTCCTGACTCTCCTGTGGAAGCCCGAGAGGAACCCTGAGTTCCAGGTCAGCCCTGGAGAGGAAAACTGAGGTTCCAGCCTCTACTACAGATGAGGACGTTGGCCCCGACAGCGACTGAAGTGGATTCCCGAGGGCACCTCGCGACTCGTGTGGAGAATGGACCTCCCTGATTCCCCACAAGGGTCATTAACTTCCAGTCATAACTTGAGAGGAACCCGCCACAACTCGAGAAAATCAGGAGATTCTGCCCTCAACACGAGCTAAGGCCCTTTTCCACTCCAGAGTCTCGAGATACCCCACCTTCCCTCTTGAGCTCTGAAAGCATCCATGACACCCTTGAGACAAGTCAAGCAATTCCCGACATCACAGTCTACACCCGAGAGGAACACGAGAGTCCCACAACTCAAGAAGAGCACCGTTTTCCCTCTTCATCCCAATAGGAGGGTCCGTTTCCCTGCTTCATCAGGGATGGAATCCGGCATTCCCGTCACACCTCAAGAAGAGTAGGTCTCCACTTGAGGCTCACGAGGAACTCCAGGGGTCCATTTAAAAGACCCTGGATGTCCCAGTGCACTACAGACACACATGACTCCCTGCATGACTCGACGGTCAACCGAAGACCGACTCAAAACACGATGGCAGATGTGACTGCCTTGTGGCACCTCGAGAGAAAGCCACCGATCACTATGGTCAACACGACAGGAAGCCTGACACTGCTTTTCTCGCTCGAGAGGAGCGGACTTGCATGGCTCCACACGAGAAGAGGCCTGACTTCCCTGGATGCCCCAGAGGAACCCGAGATCCATATCGTCCCTAGAGAGGAAACCTGTGTTTCCGGGAACAACTCCAGATGAGAACCTCGGCCCGGCAGTGACTGCAGAGGCATCCCGAAGGCCCTCGAGACTTCTGTGGAGACTGGACTTCCCTGAGGCCTCACGAGCGTGTCTCTGAGGTCCCCGTCCTAACTTGAGAGGAACCCAGCCACAACTTGAGAAAACCAGGAGATTCTCCCCTCAACGCGAACTGAGGCCCTTTTCCACTGCAGCTTTTCGAGAGAAATCCCACCTTCCCTGCTGAGCCCAGAAAGGGTCCTTGACACCCTGGAGGCAACTGAAGAAGTTCCCGACATCCCCGTCTGCACTCGAGAGGAACACCGAGTTCCCTAAACAACTCAAAAAGAGCCCCGTTCTCCCTCCCATCCTGAGAGGAGGGTCCATTTCCCTGCTTCATTGGGAGGGAATCCGGTGTTCCGTTGCACCTCAAGAGGTGGCAGTCTCCACTTGATGCTCAAGAGGAACTCCAGGAGTCATGCCACCATTTCAAAGACCTCCTAGGTCCCAGTGCACTCCAGACACACCTGACTCCCCTGCACTGAGTCGACGGTCACCCCGAGGACTGACTCAGGACACGATGGCACGTATGACAGCCCTGTGGCACCTCGAGAGAAACCACTGATCCCTATGGTCAACACGACAGGAGCCTGACACTACAAGAAGGCCTGACTCCCTGTGGAAGCACCAGGGGCCCCGAAATCCATAACAGCCCTGGAGAGAAACCTGAGGTTCCGGAACAACTCCAGATTAGAACCTCAGCCCGGCAGCAACTGTAGAGGAATCCCGAATGGCCCCTCAAGACTTCCGTGGAGACTGGACTTCCTGAGGCCTCACGAGCGTGTCTCTGAGGTCCCCGTCCTAACTCGAGAGGAACCCAGCCTTGAGAAAACCCAGGAGATTCTCCCTACATGCGAGCTGAGGCCCGTTTCCGCTGAGGCACTTCGATAGGAATCCCAACTTCCCTCCTGAGTCCCGATAGGTTTCTTGACACCCTTGAAGCAACTCAAGATGTTTGCTGACATCCCCATCTGCAATCAATGGAAAACTGAAGGTCCCACCACAACTCAAGAAGAGTCCCGGTTCTCCCTCCTCATCTCGAATCTAGGGTCAGTTTCCCTAATTGGTGGGAGGAAATCCCAGCGTTCTCGTCACACCTCAAGAGGAGGTGGTCTCCACTTGACCCTCGAGGCGAACTCCAGGGTCGTGCCACCATTTCAGAAGACCACCGAAATCCCAGTGGACTCCAGACACACCTGACTCCCCTCCACTGACCCGACGTTCACCACCAGGACCGACTCAAAACACGATGGCAGTTGTGACAGCCCTCTGGCACCTCGAGAGAAAGCCACCGATCCCCATGGTCAATCCGACAGGAATCTTGACACTGCTTTACCGGCTCGAGAGGCGGACTTGCATGGCTCCACCCGAGAAGAGGCCTGACTCCCTGTGAACGCCCCAGAGGAACCCGAGATCCACGTCTAAATGGGGAGGAAACCTGAGGTTCAGGCCTCAACACCAGATGAGCATGAGCCCTGGAAGCGACTTCAGAGGTATACTGAGGTGCTCCTCTTGACATAGAGATAGGACCTCCCTGAGACCCTATGTGCAGGTCCCTGAGGTCCCACTGTAACTGGAGAGGAACCCCACCGCAACTCGAGAAAAACCAGATTTTCCCCTCAATGGGAGCTGAGACCATTTTCCTCTGCAGTGCCTTAAAAGAAATCTCACCTTGCATCCTGAGCCCCAGAAGAGACCTTAACACCCTTGAGGCAACTCAAGCAGTTCCCGAAATCCCGATCTGCACTCGAGAGGAACACCGAGGATCCCACCACAACTCAAGAAAAGCCCTGTTCTCTGTCCTCATCCTGAGTGGAGTGTCTGTTTCTCTGCTTCCTCGTGGGAATCCCGGCATTCCCATCGCACGTCAAGAGGAGCGGTCTCCAATTGACGCTCGAGAGGAACTCCAGAGGTCGTGCTACCATTTCAATAGACCCCGATGTCCCAGTGCACTCCCGACACATGACTCCCTGCACTTCCTCGACGGTCACTCCGAGGACCGACTCAAAACACAATGAGAGGAGTGACAGCCCTGTGGCACCTTGAGAGAAACCCAGTGATCCCTATGGTCAACAGGACTTGAAGCCTGACACTGCTTTTACGGCTCGAGAGGAGAGCGGACTTGCATGGCTTCACATGAGACAAGGACCGACTCTCCTGTGGATGCCCAGAGGAACCGAGAGATGCATGTTGGCTCTGGAGAGGAATCCTGAGTTTACGGCCTCAACTCCAGATAAGGACCTCGGCCCCGGCAGCGACTGCAGAGGTATTCCGAGGGGCCCCTCGTGACTCGTGTGGAGACTGGACCTCCCTGAGGCCCCACGAACGTGTCCATGAGGTCCCGTACTAACTCGAGAGGAACTTCACTACAACTCGAGAAAAACCAGGAGATTCTCCCCTCCACGCGCGCTGAGGCCCTTCTCCACTGCGGTGTCTCTAGAAATCCCACCTTCCTCCTGAGTCCCAATATGGTTCTTGACACCCTTGAGGCAACTCAAGAAGTTCCCCAATATTCCGTTTGCACTCGAAAGGAATACCGATTGTCCCACCACAATTCAAGAAGAGCCCTGGTTCTCCTCCTCATCCCGAGACGAGTCCGTTTCCCTGATTCGTCAGGGACAGAATCCCAGCGTTCTCATCGAACCTCAAGAGGAGTCGGTTTCCACTTGAACCTCTAGTGGAACTACAGTGGTCGTGCCTCCATTTCTAAAGACCCCCGATATCCCAGTGCACTCCAGACACACCTGCCTCCCGTCCACTGACTCGACAGTCACCCCGAGGAACCACTCAAAATACGATGGCAGGTTTGACAGCCCTGTGGCACATGGAGAGAAAGTCACTGATACCTATGTTCATCCAGACGGGAAGCCTGACACTGCTTTTCCGGCTCAGAAGAGTGGACTTGCATGGCTCTACACGAGATGAGGCCCCTCCCTGTGGATGCCCCAGATGAACCCCGAGAACAATATCTGCAATGGAGAAAAAACTTGAAGTTCTGGCATGAACTTCAGATGAGGACCTTGGGCCTGCAACGACTGCAGAGGAATCGAGGGCCCCTCGAGACTCGCATCGAGACGGAACCTCATTGTGACCACACCACTGGGCCCTGAGCTCCCAGTCGTAACTTGAGAGGAACCCCACCACAACTCGAAAAACCAGGAGATTCTCCCTCCACGTGAGCATAGGCCCTTTTCCACTGTAGCAGCACAGAGAAATCCCACCTTCCCTCCTGAGATGCGAAAGTTCCTTGTCACCCATGAGACAACACAAGAAGTTCCCAGATATCCCGTCTGCACTCCAAGGAAACACTGAGGGTCGCAACAACTCAAGAAGTGCCCCGATTCTCCCTCCTCATCCAGAGAGGAGGGTCCGTTCCCTGCTTCGTCCAGGAGGAATCCCGGCATTCCCATCGCACCTCAAGTGGAGGCAGTCTCCGCTTGACGACACAGAGGAACTCCAGGGATCGTGCCACCATTTCAAAAGACCACCAATGTCCCAGTGCACTCCAGACACACCTGAATCCCTGCATTGACTTGTCGGTCACACTGAGAGCTGACCTAAAACACGATTGCAGGTGTGACAGCCCTGTGGCACTTCGAGAGAAAGACAACATTCCTATGGTCAACACGACAGGAAGCCTGACACTGCTTTTCTGGCTCAAGAGGAGCAACTTGAATGTCTCCACATGAGATGACGCCTGACTTCCTGTGGACGCCCTAGAGGAACCCAGAGATACATATCGGCCCTGGAGAAGAATCTGAGGTATCAACGCCACTCCAGATGAGGACCTCGTCACCGGCAGCGACTTCAGAGGAATCCCGAGGGCCCCTCGTGACTCTCGTGGAGTCTGAACCTCCTGAGTCTCCGGGAGCGAGTCCCTGAGGTCCTTGTAATAAGTCGAGAGGAACCGAGCCCCAACTCGAGAAAAACCAGCAGATTCTCCCCTCAACACGAACTGAGGCCCTTTTCCTGCAGCTTTTCGAGAGAAATCCCACCTTCCCTGCTGAGCCCAGAAAGGGTCCTTGACACCCTGGAGGCAACTGAAGAAGTTCCCGACATCCCGTCTGCACTCGAGAGGAACACCGAGGTTCCCTAAACAACTCAAAGAGCCCGGTTCTCCTCCCATCCTGAGAGGAGGGTCCATTTCCCTGCTTCATTGGGAGGAATCCGGTGTTCCCGTTGCACCTCAAGAGGTGGCAGTCTCCACTTGATGCTCAAGAGGAACTCCAGGAATCGTGCCACCATTTCAAAGACCTCCTAGGTCCCAGTGCACTCCAGACACACCTGACTCCCTGCACTGAGTCGACGGTCACCCGAGGACTGACTCAGGACACGATGGCAGGTATGACAGCCCTGTGGGACCTCGAGAGAGAGCCACCGACCCTATGGTCAACACGACAGGAGCCTGACACTGCTTTTCCAGCTCGAGCAAGAGCGGACTTGCATGGCTCCACACGAAGATGCCTGACTGCCCTGTGGACGCCCCAGAAGAACCCGAGTTCCGTATCCGCCTGGAATGGAACCCTGAGGGTCTGGGAACAACTCCAGATGAGAACCTCGACCTGGCAGCGACTGCAGAGGAATCCCGAAGGGCCCTCGAGACTTCTGTGGAGACTGGACCTCCTGAGTCCTCACGAGCGTGTCTCTGAGGTCCCCGTCCTAACTCGAGAGGAACCCAGCCACAACAGAAAACCAGGAGCTTCTCCCTACATGCGAGCTGAGGCCCGTTTCCGCTGAGGCACTTCGATAGAAATCGCACCTTCACTTCTGAGCCCTGATAGGGTTCTTGACACCCTTGAGGCAACTCAAGATGTTTGCTGACATCCCCGTCTGTAATCCAGAGGAAAACTGAAGGTCTCGCTGCAACTCAAGAACAGCCCCGTTTCTCCCTTCTCATCTCGAGTCTAGGTCCGTTTCCCTAATTGGTCGGGGTGGAAATCCTGATGTTCTCGTCGCACCTCAAGAGGAGGCTGTCTCTACTTGACCCTCGAGGCAAACTCCAGGGTCGTGACACCATTTCAGAAGATCACTGAAATCCCAGTTCCTCCAGACACACCTGACTCCCTCCACTGACCCGACGGTCACCACCAGGACTGACTCAAAACACGATGGCAGTTGTGACAGCCCTCTGGCACCTGGAGAGAAAGCCACCAATTCCTATGTCAACCCGACAGGAATCCTGACGCTGCTTTACTGGCTCGAGAGAAGAGCGGACTTGCATGGTGCCACATGAGACAAGCACTGAGTCCCTGTGGACGCCCCAGAGGAACCCTGAGATCCATGTTTGTAATGTAGAGACCTGAGGTTCAGGCCTCAACTCCAGATGAGAACATGAGCCCTGGCAGCGACTGCAGAGAAATCCAAGGGGCCTCTCGCGACTCGCATAGATACAGGACCTACCTGAAGCCTCAAGTGTGGGTTCCTGAGGTCCCCATCATACCTTGAGAGAAACCCCGCCACCACTCGAGAAAAACCAGATTATCCCCTCAACGTGAGCTGAGTCCATGTTCCACTGCGGCGCCTCAAGAGAAATCCCATCTTTCCTGAGCCCCATAGAGACCTTGACACCCTTGAGGCAACAAAATAAGTTTCACAAAATCCCCGTCTGCACTAGAGAGGAACACCGAGGTTCTCGCCACAACTGAAAAAGAGACCGGTTTTCCATTCTCATCTGAGTCGAGTGTCCATTTCCTGCTTTGTCGTGAAGGGAAACTCGGCGTTCCCATCCCACCTCAAGGAGTTGGTCTCCAATTGCGGCTCGAGAGGAATTCGGGTCGTGCCACCATTTCATAAGACCTCTGATGACCCACTGTACTCTGGACACATGACTCATCTGCACTTACTCGATTGTCACTACAAGGACTGACTCAAAACATGATGGCAGGTGTGACAGCCCAGTGGCACCCGAGAGAAAGACATCGATCTTTATGGTCAATTTGACTGGAAGATTAACACTGCTTTTTGGCTCGAGAGGAGCAGAATTACATGGCTCCAAAAAGATGAGTCCTGGCTCCCCTGTGGACGCCCCAAAGGAACCCGAGACCAATGTCAGAATTGGAGAGGAAACATGAGGTAACGGCCTCAACTCCATGAGGAACTCGGCAGCGGCAGCGACTGCAGAGGAATCGGAGTGGCCCCTCGTGAATCGTGGAAGGTGGACCACCCAGAAGCCCCACAATAGGATCCCTGAGGTCCCTATCGTAACTCGAGAGGAACCCCGCCGAAACTCGAGAAAAAGCAGGAGATATTCCCTCAACGTGAGCTGAGACCGTTTTCCGAAGCAGAGTATCCAGAGAAATCAGAACTTCCCTCTTGAGTCGAAAGTGTCCTGGAAACCCCTGAGACAACACAAGAAGTTCCCGACATCATTCTGCACTCGAGAGGAACACCCACGGTCCGCACAGCTCAAGAAGAGCCCTTTTCTCCGTCCTCATCCCAAGAGGAGGGTCCGATTCCCTACTTCGTGAGGGAGGGAATCCAGGCGTTCTCATCGCACGTCAAGTGGAGGTGGTCTCCAGTTGATGCTCTAGAGGAACTACAGGGGTCGTGCCACCATTTCAATAGACTTCTGATGTACCAGTGCACTCCCAACACACCTGACTCCCTGCAATTCCTCGACGGTCACTCCAAGGACCGACTCAAACACGATGGAAGGTGCGACAGCCGTGTGACACCTCGAGAGATAGACAACGATCCTAAGGTGAACCCGACAGGAAGAATGAAACAGCTTTCTGGCTAGAGAGAGCAGACTTACATGGCTCACACACGAGAGAGTCCTGACTCCACTGTGGATACCAAAGATTAACCCGAGATCCATGTCAGCCGTGGAGAGAAACCTGGGGAATCACCTCAACTCGATATGAGGAACTTGGCATCGACTGGAGAGGAATCTCGAGAGGCCCCCTAGCAACTCGCATGGGTACTGGCATTACCTGAGGCCACAGAGAGGGTCCCTGAAGGCCCGGCGTAACTAGAGACGCACCTGCACCGAAACTCGAGAAAATACAGGAGGTTCTCGCCTTCAGGCGAGATGAGGCCATTTCCACTGAGGAATCACGAGGCTAATCACACCTTCCATAATGAACTTCGAAAGGGTCGTTCACCCTTGCTGTAACTCAAGAAGTTGCCCGACATATCCCTCTGAACTCGAGAGGAAGAACGAGGGTCCCGACAAAATCAAGAGGAGCCCCGTTTGGACCTTGTAGCTCGAGATGAGGATCCTTTCCTGCTTCGGGAAAGAATTCCTGGCGTTCTGGTTGCATCTAAGATGAGGCACTCAAAACAGGAAAGACGAGAGGAACTCCAGGGTTGTGCCACGATTCCAATAGACCCCAAATGCCTCAGTCCATTCCTAGAGGAGCCTGTTTTCCCTGCACTGCCTCGACTTTCACGGGGATCGACTCACACCACGGTGGCACGTGGGACAGCCCTGTGGGAAATCCTCGTGTGAAAGCCTCAAGTGAAAGTCACAGATACCTAGGTCAACGAAGGAAGCAAGACACTGCTGCTACAGGTTCGGAGGAAAGCGCACGTGCGTGTCCACACACGAGATGAGGACTGACTCCCTGTGGAAACTCCAGAACACCCCAAGATCCATGTCAGCACTGGAGAAGAATTCTCAGGTCCTGATCCCAACTCCACACAATGTCTTGGGCTCTGTCATTGACTGGAGAGGAATCCCAGAGGCACCTAACGACTCACATGGAGACTGGCCTTTCCTGAGGCCAAGGACGAGTCCCTGAAATACCCGTCATAACACGAGTCACCTGCCACAACTTGAGAAATCCAGGAGGCTCTCCCTCCAGGCGAGATGAGGCCCATTTTAGATGAGGACTTGAGGCTAATCACACCTTCCCTCTTGAACTTTGAAAGGGTCTTTCACACACTTGCTGCAACTCAAGAAGTTCCCTGACATACCCGTCTCCACTCAGGAGGAAGCACGAGGGTCCCGCCCACATTCAGAGGAGCCCCGATTCTGCCTGGAAGCTCGAGATGAGGGATCCTTTCCCTGCTTCGTCGGGAAGAATTCCCAGCATTTCCGACATCTCAAGAGGCGCTCTCCACAGGAAAGGCGAGAGGAACTCCAGGGTGGTGCCACCATTCCCAGAGTCCCCCAGATGTCTAAGTCCATTCCAGAGGAACCAATTACCCTGCACTGCCTCGACTTTCATGCCTTGGATCAACTCACCACGGTGGCACGTGGGACAGCCCTGTGGGAAAGCCTCGAGGGAAAGCCTCCAGGGAATGCCACAGGCCTTGATCCACGCGACGGGAGCGTTACACTGCTACTACAGCTCCAGGAGGAAAGTGCACGTGCATGCTCCCACTCGAGACGAGGACTGACTCCCTGGGAGACTCCAGGGAGTACCCCAAGATCCATATCAGCACTGGAGAGAATCCTCAGGTTCCAGCCCCGAATCCAGGCAAAGTCTTAGGCCCGGCATCGAGCGGGGAGGAATCCAAGCCCCCTAGCAACGCGCATGGGAACTGGCCTTTCCTGAGGCCACAGAGCGGGTCCCTGAGTTCCCCGTCATAAGTCGAGAGACCTGCCACAACTCGAGAAAATACAGGAGGTTTTGCCCTCCAGGGAGATGAGGCCCATTACCGCTGAGGATTCCGAGGCTAATCACACTAAACTCTGGAACTTCCAAAGTCCTTCACACCCTTGCTGCAACTCAAGAAGTTCCCGACATACCCGTCTCCACTCTAGAGGAAGCACGAGTGTCGACCACATCCAGAGGAGCCCAGTTTCCGCCTCGTAGCGCGAGATGAGGGATCCGTTCCCTGCTTGTCGGGAAAGAATTCCCAGTCTTCCTGTCGTATCTCAAGAGGGCGCTCTCCACAGGAAAGGCGAGAGGAACTCCAGGATCGTGCCACCATTCCAGAGTCCCCAGATGTCTCAGTTCATTCGAGAGGAACCTGTTTTCCTGCACTGCCTCAACTTTCACGCCAGGATAGACTCCACCGCGTGGCACGTTGGACAGCCCTGTGGGAAAGCCTCGTGTTAAAGCCTCTTGGGAAAGCCTCGAGGAAAGCCAAAGATCCCTTGATCCACGTGGGAAGGTGACACTGCTGCTGCTGCTCTGGAAAGCGCACGTGCATGCCCCCATTCCAGACGAGGACATGACTCCCTGGGAGACTGCAGAAGTACCCCAAGATTCATGTCACCACTGGAGAGGAATCCTCAGGTTCCAGCCCCGACTCCACACAGGTCTTAGGCCCTGGCATCGAAGGGAGAGAACCCGAGAGGCCTAGGAACTCGCATGGGGACTGGCCTTTCCTGAGGCCACCAGAGCGGGTCCCTGAGGTCCCGTCGTAAGTCGAGAGCACCTGCCGCAACTCGAGAAAATCCAGGAGGTTTTGCCCTCCAGGCGAGATGAGGCCCATTTCCTGAGGATTCTCCAGGCTAATCACACTAACCTCTGGAACTTCAAAAGGTCCTTCACACCCTTGCTGCAACTCAAGAAGTTCCCGACATACCCCTCTCCACTCGAGAGGAAGCACGAGGGTCCGCCCACATCCAGAGGAGCCCCTTTCCTCCTCCTTGCTCGAGATGAGGATCCTTTCCTGCTTGGTTGGGAAAAAATGCTGGGCGTTCCTGTCGCATCTCAAGAAGGGCGCTCTCCACAGGAAAGGTGAGAGGAACTCCAGGATCGTGCCACCATTCCCAAGAGTCCCTCAGATGTCTCAGTCCATTCCAGAGGAACCTGTTTTCCCTGCCTCGACTTTCACGCCGAGGATCGACTCCCACCACGGTGGCATGGGACAGCTCTGTGGGAAAGCCTCGTTGGAAAGCCACAGATCCCTTGATCCAACGACGGAAACGTGACACTGCTGCACCGCTCTGGAGGAAGGCGCGTGCATGCCCCCTTCGAGACGAGGACACTCCCTGGGAGACTCCAGAAGTAACCCAAGATCCATGTCAGCACTGGAGAGGAATCCTCAGGTCCGGCCCGACTCCACACAAGGTCTTAGGCCCTGTCATCGAAGGAGAGGAATCCCGAGAGGCCCAGGAGTAACTCGCATTAGGACTGGCATTTCCTGAGGCCACCAGAGCGGTCCCTTAGGTCCCGTCGTAAGTCGAGAGCACCTGCCGCAACTCGAGAAAATCCAGGAGTTTTGCCCTCCAGGCGAGATGAGGACCACATTTCCGCTGAGGTTTCTCGAGGCTAATCGCAACTAACCTCTGGAACTTCCAAAAGGTGCTTCACACCTTGCTGCAACTCAAGAAGTTCCCCGACATACCGACTCCACTCGAGAGGAAGCACGAGGTCCTGGTCACATCCAGAGGAGCCCCGATTCCGCCTCATAGCTCGAGATGAGGATCCTCTCCCTGCTTTGTCGGGAAAGAATTCTGGGCATTCCGTCGCATCTCAAGAGGCGCTCTCCACAGGAAAGGCGAGAGGAACTCCAGCGTCGTGCCACCATTCCAAGAGTCCCCAGATGTCTCAGTCCATTCCAGAGGAACCTGTTTTCCCTGCACTGCCTCTGACTTTCACGCCGAGGATCGAAGCTCCCCCACGGTGGCACGTGGGACAGCCCTGTGGGAAAGCCTCGTGGAAAGCCTCGTGGGGACCTTGAGGGAAACCACAGATCCCTTGATCCAGGCGATGGGAAGCGTGACACTGCTGCTACCGCTCTGGAGGAAAGCGCACGTGCATGCCCCCATTCGAGACGAGACTTACTCCCTGGGGAGACTCCAAAGTACCCCAAGATCCATGTCAGCACTGGAGAGGAATCCTCAGGTTCCGGCCCTGACTCCACACAAGGTCTTAGGCCCGGCATCGAAGGGAGAGGAACCCGAGAGGCCCCAAGCAACTCGCATGGGGACAGGCCTTTCCTGAGGCCACCAGAGCGGGTCCCTGAAGTCCTGTCGTAGGTCGAGAGCACCTGCCGCAACTCGAGAAAATCCAGGAGGTTTTGCCCTCCAGGCTAGATGAGGACCATTTCCGCTGAGGCTTCTCTAGGCTAATCACATCTAACCTTTGGAACTTCCAAAGGTCCTTCACACCCTTGCTGCAACTCAAGAAGTTGCCTGACATCCCCGTCTCCACTGTAGAGGAAGCACGAGGTCCGCCACATCCAGAGGAGCCCCGTTTCCGCCTCGTAGCTCGAGATGAGGATCCTTTTGCTGCTTTGTCGGAAAGAATTCCCGGCGTTCCCGTCGCATCTCAAGTGGAGGCGCTCTCCACAGGAAAGGCGAGAGGAACCCCAGCCGGTCGTGCCACCATTCCAAGAGTCCCCAGATGTCTCAGTCCATTCCAGAGGAACCTGTTTTCCCTGCACTGCCTTGACTTTCACGCCGAGGATCGACCCCCCCACCACGGTGGCATGTAGAACAGCCCTGTGGGAAAGCCTCGTGGGAAAGCCGAGAGAAAGCCACAGATCCCTTGATCCAGGCGATGGGAAGCGTGACACTGCTGCTACCGCTCTGGAGGAAAGCGCATGCATGCCCCCATTCGAGACGAGGACTTACTCCCTGGGAGACTCCAGAAGTACCCCAAGATCCATGTCAGCACTGGAGGAATCCTCAGGTTCCGGCCCGACTCCACACAGGGTCTTAGGCCCCGGCATCGACGGGAGAGGAATCCCAAGAGGCCCCGAGAACTCGCATGGGGACTGGCCTTTCCTGAGGCCACCAGAGCGGGTCCCTGAGGTCCCGTCGTAACGAGAGCACCTGCCGCAACTCGAGAAAATCCAGGAGGTATCTGCCCTCCAGGCGAGATGAGGCCCATTTTCCGCTGAGGCTTCTCGAGGCTAATCACATCTAACCTCTGGAACTTCCAAAGGTCCTTCACACCCTTGCTGCAACTCAAGAAGTTCCCGACATACCTCTCCACTCGAGAGGAAGCACGAGGTCGCCCACATCCAGGGAGCCCGTTTCCGCCTCGAGCTCGAGATGAGGATCCTTTCCCTGCTTGGTGGAAAGAATTCTGGGCGTTCCGTCGCATCTCAAGAGGCGCTCTCCACAGGAAAGGCGAGAGGAACTCCAGGGTCGTGCCAACATTCCAAGAGTCCCCAGATGTGTCAGTCCATTCCAGAGGAACTGTTTTCCCTGCACTGCCTTGACTTTCCTCCACAGATCGACTCACACCACGTGGCACGTGGGACAGCCCTGTGGGAAAGCCTCGTGGGAAAGCCTCGTGGGAAATCCTCGAGGAAACCACAGATCCTTTGATCGGCGATGAAAGCGTGACACTTCTGCTACAGCTCTGGAGGAAAGCGCAGTGCATGCCCCCTTCGAGACGAGGACTAACTCCCTGGGGAGACTCCAGAAGTACCCCAAGATCCATGTCAGCACTGGAGAGGAATCCTCAGTTTCCGGGCCGATTCCACACAAGGTCTTAGGCCGGGCGTCGAAGGGAGAGGAATCCCGAGAGGCCCCGAGAAACTCGCATGGGGACTGGCCTTTCCTGAGGCCCAGAGCGGGTCCCTGAGGTCCCGTCGTAAGTCGAGAGCACCTGCCGCAACTCGAGAAAATCCAGGAGGTTTTGCCCTCCAGGCGAGATGAGGCCCATTTCCGCTGAGGCTTCTCGAGGCTAATCACATCTAACCCCTGGAACTTCCAAAGGGTCCTTCACACCCTTTCTGCAACTCAAGAAGTTCCCGACATACCCGTCTCCACTCGAGAGGAAGCACGAGGGTCCCCACACATCCAGAGGAGCCCGTTTCCGCCTCCTAGCTCGAGATGAGGGATCCTTTCCCTGCTTAGTCGGAAAGAATTCCCAGCGTTCCTGTCGCATGTCAAGAGGAGGCGCTCTCCACAGGAAAAGGCGAGAGGAACTCCAGGGTCGTGCCACCATTCCAAGAGTCCCCAGATGTCTCAGTCCATTCCAGAGGAACCTGTTTTCCCTGCAATGCCTTGACTTTCACGCCGAGGATCGACTCCCACCACGTGGCAGTGGGACAGCCCTGTGGAAAATCCTCGTGGGAAAGCCTCGTGGAAAAGCCTCGAGGAAAACCACAGATCCCTTGATTCCACGCGGCGGAGCGTGACACTGCTACTACCCTCTGGAGGAAAGCGCACGTGCATGCTCCCATTCGAGACGAGGACTGACTCCCTGGGGAGACTCCAGAAGTACCCCAAGATCCATGTCAGCACTGGAGAGGAATTCTCAGGTTCCGGCCCGACTCACACAAGGTCTTAGGCCCGGCATCGACGGGAGAGGAATCCGAGAGGCCCCGAGAACTCGCATGGGGACTGGCCTTTCCTGAGGCCACCAGAGCGGGTCCCTGAGGTCCCGTCGTAAGTCGAGTGCACCTGCCTCAACTCGAGACAATCCAGGAGGTTTTGCCCTCCAGGCGAGATGAGGCCCATTTCCGCTGAGGCTTCTCGAGGCTAATCACATCTAACTCTGGAACTTCCAAAGGTCCTTCACACCCTTGCTGCAACTCAAAGAAGCTCCCCGACATACCCGTCTCCACTCGAGAGGAAGCACGAGGTCCCGCACACATCCAGAGGAGCCCACGTTTCACGCCCTAGTAGCTCGAGATGAGGATCCTTTCCCTGCTTAGAAAGAATTCTGGGTGTCCTGGCATCTCAAGAGGAGGCGCTCCACAGGAAAGGCGAGAGGAACTCCAGGGCCGTTCCACCATTCCAAGAGTCCCCCAGATATGTCAGTCCATTCCAGAGGAACCTGTTTTCCCTGCACTGCCTCGACGTTCATGCCGAGGATCGACTCCCACGACGGTGGCACGTGGGACAGCCCTGTGGGAAAGCCTCGTGGGAAAGCCTCGAAGGAAAGGTATAGAACCCTTGATCCACCCGGCGGAATGCGTGACACTGCTGCTACCGCTCTGGAGGAAAGCGCAAGTGCATGCCCGCATTCGAGACGAGGACTGACTCCCCTGGGGAGACTCCAGGAGTACCCCAAGATCCATGTCAGCGCTGGAGAGGAATCATCAGTTTCCAGCCCCGCCTGCACACAAGGTCTTTGGCCCCGGCATCGAAGGGAGAGGAATCCCCAGAGACCCGGGAGCAACTCGCATGGGGACTGGCCTTTCCTGAGGCCACCAGAGCGGGTCCTCTGAGGTCCCGTCGTAACTCGAGAGCACCTGCCGCAACTGGAGAAAATCCAGGAGGTTTTTGCCCTCCAGGCGAGATGAGGCCCATTTCCGCTGAGGCTTCTCGAGGCTAATCACATCTAACCTCTGGAACTTCCAAAGGTCCTTCACACCCTTGCTGCAACTCAAGAAGTTCCCGACATCCCGTCTCCACTCGGGAGGAAGCACGAGGTCCCGCCCACATCCAGGGCCCCGTTTCCGATCGTAGCTCGAGATGAGGGATCCTTTCCCTGTTTCGTAGGGAAAGAATTCCCGGCGTTCCCGTCGCATCTCAAGAGGAGGCGCTCTCCACAGGAAAGGCGAGAGGAACTCCAGGGTCGTTCCATCATTCCAAGAGTCCCCCAATTGTGTCAGTCCATTCCAGAGGAACCTGTTTTCCCTGCACTGTCTTGACGTTCAAGCCGATGATCGACTCCCACCATGGTGGCACGTGGGACAGCCCTGTGGGAAAGCCTCGTGGGGAAAGCCTCGAGCCACAGATCCTTGATCCTGGCGATGGGAAGCGTGACACTGCTGCTACCGCTCTGGAGGAAAGCGCAGTGCATGCCCCCATTCGAGACGAGGACTGACTCCCTGGGGAGACTCCAGAAGTACCCCAAGAACCATGTCAGCACTGGAGAGGAATCCTCAGGTTCCGGCCCGACTCCACACAAGGTCTTAGGCCCGGCATCAGGGAGAGGAATCCGAGAGGTCCCGAAACTCGCATGGGGACTGGCCTTTCCTGAGGCCACCAGAGCGGGTCCCTGAGGTCCCCGTCGTAAGTCGAGAGCACCTGCGGCATCTCGAGAAAATCCAGGAGGTTTTGCCCTCCAGGCGAGATGAGGCCCATTTCCGCTGAGTCTTCTCAAGGCTAATCATATCTAACCCTGGAACTTCCAAAGGTCCTTCACACCCTTGCTGCAACTCAAGAAGTTCCCGACATCCCGTCTCCAATCTAGAGGAAGCACGAGGGTCTCACCCACATCCAGAGGAGCCCGTATCCGCCTCGAGCTCGAGATGAGGGATCCTTTCCCTGTTTGTAGGGAAAGAATTCCCGGGTTACCATCGCATCTCAAGAGGAGGCGCTCTCCACAGGAAAGGCGAGAGGAACTCCAGCGTCGTGCCACCATTCCAAGAGTCCCCAGATGTGTCAGTCCATTCCAGAGGAACCTGTTTCCCTGCACTGCCTCGACTTTAAGCCGAGGATCGACTCCCACCACGGTGCACGTGGGACAGCCCTGTGGGAAAGCCTCGTGGGAAAGCCTCTGGGAAAGCCTCGAGGAAAGCCACAGATGCCATGATCCAACGCGGCGGAGCGTGACACTGCTGCTACGGTCGGAGGAAGCGCAAGTGCATGCCCGTTTGAGACGAGGACTGACTCCCTGGGAGACTCCAGAAGTACCCAAGATCCATGTCAGCACTGGAGAGGAATCCTCAGGTTCCGGCCCAGACTCCACACAAGGTCTTAGGCCCGGAATCGACGGGAGAGGAATCCCGAGAGGCCCCCGAGGAACTCGCATGGGGACTGGCCTTTCCTGAGGCCACCAGAGCGGGTCCCATGGTCCCCGTCGTAAGTCGAGAGCACCTGCCGCAACTCGAGAAAATCCAGGAGGTCCTCCCCTCCAGGCGAGATGAGGCCCATTTCCGCTGAGGCTTCTCGAGGCTAATCACATCTAACCACTGGAACTTCCAAAGGGTCCTTCACACCCTTGCTGCAACTCAAGAAGTTCCCCGACATACCCGTCTCCACTTGAGAGGAAGCAGGAAGGTCCCGCCCACATCCAGAGGAGCCCCGTTTCCGCCTCGTAGCTCGAGATGAGGATCCTTTCCCTGTGGGAAAGAATTCCTGGCGTTCCCGTCGCATCTCAAGAGGAGGCGCTCTCCACAGGAAAGGCGAGAGGAACTCCAGGGTCGTGCCACCATTCCAAGAGTCCCCCAGATGTGTCAGTCCATTCCAGAGGAACCTGTTTTCCCTGCACTGCCTCGACTTTCATGCCGAGGATCGACTCACACCAAGGTGGCACGGGGGACAGCCCTGTGGGAAAGCCGTGGGAAAGTCGTGGAAAATCCGAGGAAAACACAGATCCCTTGATCCACGCGGGAAGCGTGACACTGCTGCTACCGCTCTGGAGGAAAGCAAGTGCATGCCCCTTCGAGACGAGGACTGACTCCCCTGGGAGACTCCAGAAGTACCCCAAGTTCCATGTCAGCACTGGAGAGGAATCCTCAGGTTCGGCCCGACTCACACAAGGTCTTAGGCTCCGGCATCAAGGAGAGGAATCCCGAGAGGCCCCGAGGAACTCGCAATGGGGACTGGCCTTTCCTGAGGTCACCAGAGCGGGTCCCTGAGGTCCCCGTCAAAGTCGAGAGCACCTGCCGCAACTCGAGAAAATCCAGGAGGTTTTGCCCTCCAGGCCAGGTGAGGCCCATTTCCGCTGAGGCTTCTCGAGGCTAATCACATCTAACCCTGGAACTCTCCAAAGGTCCTTCACACCCTTGCTGCAACTCAAGAAGTTCCCGACATACCGTCTCCACTCGAGAGGAAGCACGAGGGTCCGGCCACATCCAGGGAGCCCGTTTCCGCCTCCTAGCTCGAGATGAGGATCCTTTCCCTGCGTGGGGAAAGAATTTCGCGTTCCGTCGCATCTCAAGAGGAGTGCTCTCCACAGGAAAGGCGAGAGGAACTCCAGGGTCGTGCCACCATTCCAAGAGTCCCCAGCATGTCTCAGTCCATTCCAGAGGAACCTGTTTTCCCTGCACTGCCTCGACTTTCAAGCCGAGGATCGACTCCCACCACGTGGCACGTGGGACAGCCCTGTGGGAAAGCCTCGTGGGAAAGCCTCGTGGGAAAGACTCGAGGAAACCACAGATCCTTTGATCCAGGCGCGGAAGCGTGACACTGCTGCTACCGCTCTGGAGGAAAGCGCAAGTGCATGCCCCATTCGAGACGAGGACTGACTCCCTGGGAGACTCCAGAAGTACCCCAAGATCCATGTCAGCACTGGAGAGGAATCCTCAGGTTCCCCGACTCCACACAAGGTCTTAGGCCCGGCATCGAAGGGAGAGGAATCCGAGAGGCCCCGAGGAACTCGCATGGGGACTGGCCTTTCCTGAGGCCACCAGAGCGGGTCCCTGAGGTCCCCGTCGTAAGTCGAGCACCTGCCGCAACTCGAGAAAATCCAGGAGGTTTTTGCCCTCCAGGCGAGATGAGGCCCATTTCCGCTGAGGCTTCTCGAGGCTAATCACATCTAACCACTGGAACTTCCAAAGCGTCCTTCACACCCTTGCTGCAACTCAAGAAGTTCCCGACATACCCGTCTCCACTCGAGAGGAAGCACGAGGGTCCCTACATCCAGAGGAGCCCGTTTCCGCCTCGTAGCTCGAGATGAGGGATCCTTTCGCTGCTTCGTAGGGAAAGAATTCCCGGCGTTCCCGTCGCATCTCAAGAGGAGGCGCTCTCCACAGGATAGGCGAGAGGAACTCCAGGGTCGTGCCACCATTCCAAGAGTCCCCGAGATGTGTCAGTCCATTCCAGAGGAACCTGTTTTCCCTGCACTGCCTTGACGTTCAAGCCGAGCATCGACTCACCACGGTGGCATGGGACAGCGCTGTGGGAAAGCCTCGTGGGAAAGCCTCGTGGGAAGATTCGAGGAAAGCCATAGATCCTTGATCCACGGCGGGACTGCTTGACACTGCTGCTACGGCTCTGGAGGAAAGCGCAAGTGCATGCCCCCATTCGAGACGAGGACTTACTCCCTGGGAGACTCCATAAGTACACGCCAAGATCCATGTCAGCACTGGAGAGGAATCCTCAGGTTCCGGCCCGACTCCACACAAGGTCTTAGCCCCGGCATCGAAGGAGAGGAATCCCGAGAGGCCCCGAGGAACTCGAACGGGGACTGGCCTTTCCTGAGGCCACCAGAGCGTGTCCCTGAGGTCCCCGTCGTAAGTCGAGAGCACCTGCCGCAACTCGAGAAAATCCAGGAGGTTTTGCCCTCCAGGCGAGATGAGGCCCATTTCCGCTGAGGCTTCTCGAGGCTAATCACATCTAACCCTGGAACTTCCAAAGGTCCTTCACACCCTTGCTGCAACTCAAGTTCCCGACATACCCGTCTCCACTCGAGAGGAAGCACGAGGGTCCCGGCCACATCCAGGGAGCCCGTTTCCGCCTCGTAGCTCGAGATGAGGGATCCTTTCGCTGTTTGTAGGAAAGAATTCCCGGCGTTCCGTCGCATCTCAAGAGGAGGCGCTCTCCACAGTAAAGGCGAGAGGAACTCCAGGGTCGTGCCACCATTCCAAGAGTCCCCAGAAGTGTCAGTCCATTCCAGAGGAACCTGTTTTCCTGCACTGCCTTGACTTCAAGCCGAGGATCGACTCCACCACGTGGCATGGGACAGCCCTGTGGGAAAGCCTCGTGGGAAAGCCTTGGGAAAGACTCGAGGAAAGCCATAGATCTTTGATCCACGCGCGGGAAGCGTGACACTGCTGCTACCGCTCTGGAGGAAAGCGCAAGTGCATGCCCGCATTCGAGACGAGGACTGACTCCCCTGGGGAGACTCCAGAAGTACCCCAAGATCCATGTCAGCACTGGAGAGGAATCCTCAGGTTCCGGCCCCGCCTCCACACAAGGTCTTAGGCCCGGCATCGCGAGAGGAATCCAAAGGCCCCGAGCAACTCGCATGGGGACTGGCCTTTCCTGAGGCCACCAGAGCGGGTCTCTGAGGTCCGCGTCGTAAGTCGAGAGCACCTACCGCAACTCAAGAAAATCCAGGAGGTTTTGCCCTCCAGGCGAGATGAGGCCCATTTCCGCTGAGGCTTCTCGAGGCTAATCACATCTAACCCCTGGAACTTCCAAAGGGTCCTTCACACCCTTCTGCAACTCAAGAAGTTCCCGACATACCCGTCTCCACTCGAGAGGAAGCACGAGGGTCCCGCACACATCCAGGGAGCCCTGTTTCCGCCTCGTAGCTCGAGATGAGGATCCTTTCCCTGCTTCGTAGGGAAAGAATTCTGGGCGTTCCCGTCGCATCTCAAGAGGAGGCGCTCTCCACAGGAAAGGCGAGAGGAACTCCAGGGTCGTGCCACCATTCCAAGAGTCCCCCAGATGTGTCAGTCCATTCCAGTGGAACCTGTTTTCCCTGAACTGCCTTGACGTTCAAGCCGAGGATCGACTCCCACCACGTGGCACGTGGGACAGCCCTGTGGGAAAGCCTCGTGGGAAAGCCTCGTGGGAAAGACTCGAGGAAACCATAGATCCTTGATCCACGCGGCGGAAGCGTGACACTGCTGCTACCGCTCTGGAGGAAAGCGCAAGTGCATGCCCCCATTCGAGACGAGGACTTACTCCCTGGGGAGACTCCAGAAGTACCCCAAGATCCATGTCAGCACTGGAGAGGAATCCTCAGGTTCCGGCCCCGACTCCACACAAGGTCTTATGCCCTGGCATCGAAGGGAGAGGAATCCCGAGAGGCCGCCGAGGAACTCGCATGGGGACTGGCCTTTCCTGAGGCCACCAGAGCGGGTCCCTGAGGTCCCCGTCGTAAGTCGAGAGCACCTGCGGCAACTCGAGAAAATCCAGGAGGTTTTGCCCTCCAGGCGAGATGAGGCCCATTTCCACTGAGGCTTCTCGAGGCTAATCACACCTAACCTCTGGAACTTCCAAAAGGTCCTTCACAACCTTGCTGCAACTCAAGAAGTTCCTCGACATCCTGGTCTCCACTACAGAGGAAGCACGAGGGTCCCGCCCACATCCAGGGAGCCCGTTTCCGCCTCGAGCTCGAGATGAGGGATCCTTTCCCTGTTTGTAGGGAAAGAATTCCCGGCGTTCCCGTCGCATCTCAAGAGGAGCGCTCTCCACAGGTAAAGGCGAGAGGAACTCCAGGGTCGTGCCACCATTCCAAGAGTCCCCAGAAGTGTCAGTCCATTCCAGAGGAACCTGTTTTCCTGCACTGCCTTGACTTTCAAGCCGAGGATCGACTCCCACGGTGTGCACGTGGGACAGCCCTGTGGGAAAGCCTCGTGGGAAAGCCACGTGGGAAAGCCTCGAGGAAAGCCATAGATCTTTGATCCACGCGCGGACTGCGTGACACTGCTGCTACCGCTCTGGAGGAAAGCGCAAGTGCATGCCCGCATTCGAGACGAGGACTGACTCCCTGGGGAGACTCCAGAAGTACCCCAAGATCCATGTCCAGCACTGGCGAGGAATCCTCAGGTTCCGGCCCGACTCCACACAAGGTCTTAGGCCCGGCATCAAGCAGAGGAATTCCGAGAGGCCCGAGGAACTCGCATGGGGACTGGCCTTTCCTGAGGCCACCAGAGCGTGTCCCTGAGGTCCCCGTCGTAAGTCGAGAGCACCTGCCGCAAATCGAGAAAATCCAGGAGGTTTTGCCCTCCAGGCGAGATGAGGCCCATTTCCGCTGAGGCTTCTCGAGGATAATCACATCTAACCTCTGGAACTTCCAAAGGGTCCTTCACACCCTTGCTGAAACTCAAGAAGTTCCCGACACCGTCTCCACTCGAGATGAAGCACGAGGTCCCGCACACATCCAGGGGAGCCCGTTTCCGCCTCCGAGCTCGAGATGAGGGATCCTTTCCCCTGTTTCGTAGGAAAGAATTCCCGCGTTCCCGTCGCATCTCAAGAGGAGGCGCTCTCCACAGGAAAGGCGAGAGGAACTCCAGGGTCGTGCCACCATTCCAAGAGTCCCCCAGCTGTGTCAGTCCATTCCAGAGGAACCGGTTTTCCCTGCACTGCCTTGACGTTCAAGCCGAGGATGGACTCCCACCACGGTGGCACGTGGGACAGCCCTGTGGGAAAGCCTCGTGGGAAAGCCTCGGGGAAAGCCAAGATCCTTTGATCCAGGCGGGGAAGCGTGACACTGCTGCTACCGCTCTGGAGGAAAGCGCAAGTGCATGCCCGCATTCGAGACGAGGACTGACTCCCTGGGGAGACTCCAGAAGTACCCCAAGATCCATGTCAGCACTGGAGAGGAATCCTCAGGTTCCGGCCCGAGTCCACAAGGTCTTAGGCCCCGGCATCGAAGGAGAGGAATCCCGAGAGGCCCCGAGGAACTCGCATGGGGACTGGCCTTTCCTGAGGCCACCAGAGCGGGTCCCTGAGGTCCCGTCGTAAGTCGAGAGCACCTGCCGCAACTCGAGAAAAATCCAGGAGGTTTTGCCCTCCAGGCGAGATGAGGCCCATTTCCGCTGAGGCTTCTCGAGGCTAATCACATCTAACCTCTGGAACTTCCAAAGGTCCTTCACACCCTTTCTGCAACTCAAGAAGTTCCCGACACACCCGTCTCCACTCGAGAGGAAGCACGAGGTTCCTGCACACATTCAGGGGAGCCCCGTTTCCGCCTCCTAGCTCGAGATGATGGATCCTTTCCCTGTTTCGTAGGGAAAGAATTCCCGGCGTTCCCGTCGCATCTCAAGAGGCGCTCTTCACAGGAAAGGCGAGAGGAACTCCAGGGTCGTGCCACCATTCCAAGAGTCCCCAGATGTGTCAGTCCATTCCAGAGGAACCTGTTTTCCCTGCACTGCCTTGACGTTCAAGCCGAGGATCGACTCCACCACGTGTGCACGTGGGACAGCCCTGTGGGAAAGCCTCGTGGGAAAGCCTGAGGAAAACACAGATCCCTTGATCCACGCGGCGGACTGCGTGACACTGCTGCTACCGCTCTGGAGGAAAGCGCAAGTGCATGCCCGCATTCGAGACGAGGACTGACTCCCCTGGGGAGACTCCAGAAGTACCCCAAGATCCATGTCAGCACTGGAGAGGAATCCTCAGGTTCCGGCCCTGAGTCACACAAGGTCTTAGGCCCGGCATCAGCGGAGAGGAATTCCGAGAGGCCCCGAGGAACTCGCATGGGGACTGGCCTTTCCTGAGGCCACCAGAGCGGGTCCCTGAGGTCCCCGTCGTAAGTCGAGAGCACCTGCCGCAACTCGAGAAAATCCAGGAGGTTTTGCCCTCCAGGCGAGATGAGGCCCATTTCCGCTGAGGCTTCTCGAGGCTAATCACATCTAACCCCTGGAACTTCCAAAGGGTCCTTCACACCCTTTCTGCAACTCAAGAAGTTCCCGACATACCCGTCTCCACTCGAGAGGAAGCACGAGGTCCGCCACATCCAGGGGAGCCCCGTTTCCGCCTCGAGCTCGAGATGAGGGATCCTTTCCCTGTTTCATAGGGAAAGAATTCCCGGCATTCCCGTCCCATCTCAAGAGGCGCTCTCCACAGGAAAGGCGAGAGGAACTCCAGGGTCGTGCCACCATTCCAAGAGTCCCCAGATGTGTCAGTCCATTCCAGAGGAACCTGTTTTCCTGCACTGCCTTGACGTTCAAGCCGAGGATCGACTCCCCACCACGTGCACGTGGGACAGCCCTGTGGGAAAGCCTCGTGGGGAAAGCCTCGTGGGAAAGGAAACCATAGATCCTTTGCTCCACGCGGCGGACTGCGTGACACTGCTGCTACCGCTCTGGAGGAAAGCGCAAGTGCATGCCCGCACTCGAGACGAGGACTGACTCCCCTGAGGAGATTCCAGAAGTACCCTAAGATCCATGTCAGCACTGGAGAGGAATCCTCAGGTTCCGGCCCCGATTCCACACAAGGGATTAGGCCCCGGCATCGACGGGAGAGGAATCCCGATAGGGCCCCGAGGAACTCGCATGGGGACTGGCCTTTCCTGAGGCCACCAGAGCGGGTCCCTGAGGTCCCCGTCGTAAGTCGAGAGCACCTGCCGCAACTCGAGAAAATCCAGGAGGTTTTGCCCTCCAGGCGAGATGAGGCCCATTTCCGCTGAGGCTTCTCGAGGCTAATCACATCTAACCCCTGGAACTTCCAAAGGTTCCTTCACACCCTTGCTGCAACTCAAGAAGTTCCCAAACATACCCGTCTCCACTCGAGAGGAAGCACGAGGGTCCCGCACACATCCAGGGGAGCCCCGTTTCCGCCTCCTAGCTCGAGATGAGGGATCCTTTCCCTGTTTCGTAGGGAAAGAATTCCCGGCGTTCCCGTCGCATCTCAAGAGGAGGCGCTCTCCACAGGAAAGGCGAGAGGAACTCCAGGGTCGTGCCACCATTCCAAGAGTCCCCCAGATGTGTCAGTCCATTCCAGAGGAACCTGTTTTCCCTGCACTGCCTTGACGTTCAAGCCGAGGATCGACTCCCACCACGTGTGCACGTGGGACAGCCCTGTGGGAAAGCCTCGTGGGAAAGACTCGAGGAAAACCATAGATCCTTTGATCCATTCGGCGGACTGCGTGACACTGCTGCTACCGCTCTGGAGGAAAGCGCAAGTGCATGCCCGCATTCGAGACGAGGACTGACTGCCCTGGGGAGACTCCAGAAGTACCCCAAGATCCATGTCAGCACTGGAGAGGAATCCTCAGGTTCCGGCCCTGAGTCCACACAAGGTCTTAGGCCCGGCATCAGCGGAGAGGAATTCCGAGAGGCCCGAGGAACTCGCATGGGGACTGGCCTTTCCTGAGGCCACCAGAGCGGGTCCCGGAGGGCCCCGTCGTAAGTCAAGAGCACCTGCCGCAACTCGAGAAAATCCAGGAGGTTTTGCCCTCCAGGCGAGATGAGGCCCATTTCCGCTGAGGCTTCTCGAGGCTAATCACATCTAACCCTGGAACTTCCAAAGGGTCCTTCACACCCTTGCTGCAACTCAAGAAGTTCCCGACACACCCGTCTCCACTCGAGAGGAAGCACGAGGGTCCCCCACATCCAGGGAGCCCCGTTTCCGCCTCCGAGCTCGAGATGAGGGATCCTTTCCCTGTTTCGTAGGGAAAGAATTCCCGGCGTTCCCGTCGCATCTCAAGAGGAGGCGCTCTCCACAGGAAAGGCGAGAGGAACTCCAGGGTCGTGCCACCATTCCAAGAGTCCCCCAGATGTGTCAGTCCATTCCAGAGGAACCTGTTTTCCCTGCACTGCCTTGACGTTCAAGCCGAGGATCGACTCCCACCACGTGTGCACGTGGGACAGCCCTGTGGGAAAGCCTCGTGGGAAAGCCTCGTGGGAAAGACACGAGGGAAACCATAGATGCTTTGATCCACGGGGCGGACTGCGTGACACTGCTGCTACCGCTCTGGAGGAAAGCGCAAGTGCATGCCCGCATTCGAGACGAGGACTGACTCCCTGGGGAGACTCCAGAAGTACCCCAAGATCCATGTCAGCACTGGAGAGGAATCCTCAGGTTCCGGCCCTGAGTTCACACAAGGTCTTAGGCCCGGCATCAGCGGGAGAGGAATCCCGAGGCCCCGAGGAACTCGCATGGGGACTGGCCTTTCCTGAGGCCACCAGAGCGGGTCCCTGAGGGCCCCGTCGTAAGTCGAGAGCACCTGCCGCAACTCGAGAAAATCCAGGAGGTTTTGCCCTCCAGGCGAGATGAGGCCCATTTCCGCTGAGGCTTCTCGAGGCTAATCACATCTAACCCCTGGAACTTCCACAGGGTCCTTCACACCCTTTCTGCAACTCAAGAAGTTCCCGACACACCCGTCTCCACTCGAGAGGAAGCACGAGGTCCCACACATCCAGGGAGCCCCGTTTCCGCCTCCGAGCTCGAGATGAGGGATCCTTTCCCTGTTTCGTAGGGAAAGAATTCCGGCGTTCCCGTCGCATCTCAAGAGGAGGCGCTCTCCACAGGAAAGGCGATAGGAACTCCAGGGTCGTGCCACCATTCCAAGAGTCCACCAGATGTGTCAGTCCATTCCAGAGGAACCTGTTTTCCCTGCACTGCCTTGACGTTCAAGCCGAGGATCGACTCCCACCACGTGTGCACGTGGGACAGCCCTGTGGGAAAGCCTCGTGGGAAAGACTCGAGGAAAACCACAGATCCTTTGATCCATGCGGCGGACTGCGTGACACTGCTGCTACCGCTCTGGAGGAAAGCGCAAGTGCATGCCCGCATTCGAGACGAGGACTGACTCCCCTGGGGAGACTCCAGAAGTACCCCAAGATCCATGTCAGCACTGGAGAGGAATCCTCAGGTTCCGGCCCTGAGTTCACACAAGGTCTTAGGCCCGGCATCAGGGAGAGGAATCCCGAAAGGCCCCGAGGAACTCGCATGGGGACTGGCCTTTCCTGAGGCCACCAGAGCGGGTCCCTGAGGGCCCGTCGTAAGTCGAGAGCACCTGCCGCAACTCGAGAAAATCCAGGAGGTTTTGCCCTCCAGGCGAGATGAGGCCCATTTCCGCTGAGGCTTCTCGAGGCTAATCACATCTAACCCCTGGAACTTCCAAAGGGTCCTTCACACCCTTTCTGCAACTCAAGAAGTTCCCGACACACCCGTCTCCACTCGAGAGGAAGCACGAGGGTCCCGCACACATTCAAGGGAGCCCCGTTTCCGCCTCCGAGCTCGAGATGAGGGATCCTTTCCCTGTTTCGTAGGGAAAGAATTCCCGGCGTTCCCGTCGCATCTCAAGAGGAGGCGCTCTCCACAGGAAAGGCGAGAGGAACTCCAGGGTCGTGCCACCATTCCAAGAGTCCCCCAGATGTGTCAGTCCATTCCAGAGGAACCTGTTTTCCCTGCACTGCCTTGACGTTCAAGCCGAGGATCGACTCCCACCACGTGTGCACGTGGGACAGCCCTGTGGGAAAGCCTCGTGGGAAAGCCTCGTGGGAAAGACTCGAGGGAAAACCATAGATCCTTTGATCCACGCGGCGGACTGCGTGACACTGCTGCTACCGCTCCGGAGGAAATAGCAAGTGCATGCCGGCATTCGAGACGAGGACTGACTCCCCTGGGGAGACTCCAGAAGTACCCAAAGATCCATGTCAGCACTGGAGAGGAATCCTCAGGTTCCGGCCCTGAGTTCACACAAGGTCTTAGGCCCGGGCATCGACGGGAGAGGAATCCCGAGAGGCCCCCGAGGAACTCGCATGCTGACTGGCCTTTCCTGAGGCCACCAGAGCGGGTCCCAGAGGGCCCCGTCCTAAGTCGACAGCACCTGCCGCAACTCGAGTAAATCCAGAGGTTTTGCCCTCCAGGCGAGATGAGGCCCATTTCCGCTGAGGCTTCTCGATGCTAATCACATGTAACCACTGGAACTTCCAAAGGGTCCTTCACACCCTTGCTGCAACTCAAGAAGTTCCCGACACACCCGTCTCCACTCGAGAGGAAGCACGAGGGTCCCGCACACATCCAGGGGAGCACCGTTTTCGCCTCCTAGCTCGAGATGAGGGATCCTTTCCCTGTTTCTTAGGGAAAGAATTCCCGACGGTCCAGTCGCATCTAAATAGGAGGCGCTCTCCACAGGAAAGGCGAGAGGAACTCCAGGGTCGTGCCACCATTCCAAGAGTCCCCAGATGTGTCAGTCCATTCCAGAGGAACCTGTTTTCCCTGCACTGCCTTGACGTTCAAGCCGAGGATCGACTCCCACCACGTGTGCACGTGGGACAGCGCTGTGGGAAAGCCTCGTGGGAAAGACTCGAGGGAAAAACATAGATCCTTTGATCCACGGCGGACTGCGTGACACTGCTGCTACCGCTCTGGAGGAAAGCGAAAGTGCATGCCCGCATTCGAGATGAGGACTGACTCCCCTGGGGAGACTCCAGAAGTACCCCAAGATCCATGTCAGCACTGGAGAGGAATCCTCAGGTTCCGGCCCCGAGTCCACACAAGGTCTTAGGCCCCGGCATCAGCGGGAGAGGAATTCCGAAAGGCCCCGAGGAACTCGCATGGGGACTGGCCTTTCCTGAGGCCACCAGAGCGGGTCCCTGAGGGCCCCGTCGTAAGTCGAGAGCACCTGCCGCAACTCGAGAAAATCCAGGAGGTTTTGCCCTCCAGGCGAGATGAGGCCCATTTCCGCTGAGGCTTCTCGAGGCTAATCACATCTAACCCCTGGAACTTCCAAAGGGTCCTTCACACCCTTTCTGCAACTCAAGAAGTTCCCGACACACCCGTCTCCACTCGAGAGGAAGCACGAGGTCCCCACACATCCAGGGGAGCCCCGTTTCCGCCTCCGAGCTCGAGATGAGGGATCCTTTCCCTGTTTCTAGGGAAAGAATTCCCGGCGTTCCCGTCGCATCTCAAGAGGAGGCGCTCTCCACAGGAAAGGCGAGAGGAACTCCAGGGTCGTGCCACCATTCCAAGAGTCCCCCAGATGTGTCAGTCCATTCCAGAGGAACCTGTTTTCCCTGCACTGCCTTGACGTTCAAGCCGAGGATCGACTCCCACCACGTGTGCACGTGGGACAGCCCTGTGGGAAAGCCTCGTGGGAAAGCCTCGTGGGAAAGACACGAGGGAAAACCATAGATGCTTTGATCCACGCAGCGGACTGCGTGACACTGCTGCTACCGCTCTGGAGGAAAGCGCAAGTGCATGCCCGCATTCGAGACGAGGACTGACTCCCCTGGGGAGACTCCAGAAGTACCCCAAGATCCATGTCAGCACTGGAGAGGAATCCTCAGGTTCCGGCCCTGAGTCCACACAAGGTCTTAGGCCCCGCATCAGCGGGAGAGGAATCCGAAAGGCCCCGAGGAACTCGCATGGGGACTGGCCTTTCCTGAGGCCACCAGAGCGGGTCCCTGAGGGCCCCGTCGTAAGTCGAGAGCACCTGCCGCAACTCGAGAAAATCCAGGAGGTTTTGCCCTCCAGGCGAGATGAGGCCCATTTCCGCTGAGGCTTCTCGAGGCTAATCACATCTAACCCCTGGAACTTCCAAAGGGTCCTTCACCACCTTGCTGCAACTCAAGAAGTTCCCGACATACCCGTCTCCACTCGAGAGGAAGCACGAGGGTCCCGCACACATCCAGGGGAGCCCCGTTTCCGCCTCCGAGCTCGAGATGAGGGATCCTTTCCCTGTTTCGTAGGGAAAGAATTCCCGGCGTTCCCGTCGCATCTCAAGAGGAGGCGCTCTCCACAGGAAAGGCGAGAGGAACTCCAGGGTCGTGCCACCATTCCAAGAGTCCCCCAGATGTGTCAGTCCATTCCAGAGGAACCTGTTTTCCCTGCACTGCCTTGACGTTCAAGCCGAGGATCGACTCCCACCACGTGTGCACGTGGGACAGCCCTGTGGGAAAGCCTCGTGGGAAAGCCTCGTGGGAAAGACTCGAGGGAAAGACTCGAGGGAAAAACATAGATCCTTTGATCCACGCGGCGGACTGCGTGACACTGCTGCTACCGCTCTGGAGGAAAGCGCAAGTGCATGCCCGCATTCGAGACGAGGACTGACTCCCCTGGGGAGACTCCAGAAGTACCCCAAGATCCATGTCAGCACTGGAGAGGAATCCTCAGGTTCCGGCCCAGATTCCACACAAGGTCTTAGGCCCCGACATCGACGGGAGAGGAATCCCGAAAGGCCCCCGAGGAACTCGCATGGGGACTGGCCTTTCCTGAGGCCACCAGAGCGGGTCCCTGAGGGCCCCGTCGTAAGTCGAGAGCACCTGCCGCAACTCGAGAAAATCCAGGAGGTTTTGCCCTCCAGGCGAGATGAGGCCCATTTCCGCTGAGGCTTCTCGAGGCTAATCACATCTAACCACTGGAACTTCCAAAGGGTCCTTCACACCCTTTCTGCAACTCAAGAAGTTCCCCGAAACACCCGTCTCCACTCGAGAGGAAGCACGAGGTCCCGCACATCCAGGGGGCCCGTTTCCGCCTCGAGCTCGAGATGAGGGATCCTTTCCCTGTTTCGTAGGGAAAGAATTCCCGGCGTTCCCGTCGCATCTCAAGAGGAGGCGCTCTCCACAGGAAAGGCGAGAGGAACTCCAGGGTCGTGCCACCATTCCAAGAGTCCCCCAGATGTGTCAGTCCATTCCAGAGGAACCTGTTTTCCCTGCACTGCCTTGACGTTCAAGCCGAGGATCGACTCACCACGGTGCACGTGGGACAGCCCTGTGGGAAAGCCTCGTGGGAAAGCCTCGTGGGAAAGCCACAGATCCCATGATCCCGGGCGGACTGCGTGACACTGCTGCTACCGCTCTGGAGGAAAGCGCAAGTGCATGCCCCGCATTCGAGACGAGGACTGACTCCCTGGGAGACTCCAGAAGTACCCCAAGATCCATGTCAGCACTGGAGAGGAATCCTCAGGTTCCGGCCCTGAGTCACACAAGGTCTTAGGCCCGGCATCAGCGGGGGAGGAATCCGAAAGGCCCCGAGGCACTCGCATGGGGACTGGCCTTTCCTGAGGCCACCAGAGCGGGTCCCTGAGATCCCCGTCGTAAGTCTAGAGCACCTGCCGCAACTCGAAAAAATCCAGGAGTTTTGCCCTCCAGGCGAGATGAGGCCCATTTCCGCTGAGGCTTCTCGAGGCTAATCACATCTAACCCTGGAACTTCCAAAGGGTCCTTCACACCCTTGCTGCAACTCAAGAAGTTCCCCGACATACCCGTCTCCACTCGAGAGGAAGCACGAGGGTCCCGCGCACATCCAGGGGAGCCCCGTTTCCGCCTCCGAGCTCGAGATGAGGGATCCTTTCCCTGTTTCGTAGGGAAAGAATTCCCGGCGTTCCCGTCGCATCTCAAGAGGAGGCGCTCTCCACAGGAAAGGCGAGAGGAACTGCAGGGTCGTGACACCATTCCGAGTCCCCCAGATGTGTCAGACCATTCCAGAGGAACCTGTTTTCCCTGCACTGCCTTGGCGTCCCCAGAGTCTCAGCCAGAGGAACCTGTGCCGCACTGCCTCCAGGAAAGCCTCGTGGAAAGCCTCGTGGGAAAGCCTCGAGGAAAGCCATAGATCCTTTGATCCACGGGGGAAGCGTGACACTGCTGCTACCGCTCTGGAGGAAAGCGCAAGTGCATGCCCCATTCGAGACGAGGACTGACTCCCTGGGAGACTCCAGAAGTACCCCAAGATCCATGTCAGCACTGGAGAGGAATCCTCAGGTTCCGGCCCTGACACACAAGGTCTTAGGCCCCGGCATCGAAGGGAGAGGAATTCCGAGAGGCCCCGAGGAACTCGCATGGGGACTGGCCTTTCCTGAGGCCACCAGAGCGGGTCCCTGAGGCCCCGTCGTAAGTCGAGAGCACCTGCCGCAACTCGAGAAAATCCAGGAGGTTTTGCCCTCCAGGCGAGATGAGGCCCATTTCCGCTGAGGCTTCTCGAGGCTAATCACATCTAACCCCTGGAACTTCAAAGGGTCCTTCACACCCTTTCTGCAACTCAAGAAGTTCCCGACACACCCGTCTCCACTCGAGAGGAAGCACGAGGTCCCGACACATCCAGAGGAGCCCCGTTTCCGCCTCGAGCTCGAGATGAGGATCCTTTCCCTGTTTCGTAGGGAAAGAATTCCCGGCGTTCCCGTCGCATCTCAAGAGGAGGCGCTCTCCACAGGAAAGGCGAGAGGAACTCCAGGGTCGTGCCACCATTCCAAGAGTCCCCCAGATGTGTCAGTCCATTCCAGAGGAACCTGTTTTCCCTGCACTGCCTTGACTTTCAAGCCGAGGATCGACTCCCACCACGTGTGCACGTGGGACAGCCCTGTGGGAAAGCCTCGTGGGAAAGCCTCGAGGAAAGACACAGATCACTTGATCCAGGCGATGGGGCGTGACACTGCTGCTACCGCTCTGGAGGAAAGCGCAAGTGCATGCCCCGCATTCGAGACGAGGACTGACTCCCTGGGGAGACTCCAGAAGTACCCCAAGATCCATGTCAGCACTGGAGAGGAATCCTCAGGTTCCGGCCCTGAGTTCACACAAGGTCTTAGGCCCCGGCATCGGGAGAGGAATTCCGAGAGGCCCGAGGAACTCGCATGGGGACTGGCCTTTCCTGAGGCCACCAGAGCGGGTCCCCTGAGGGCCCGTCGTAAGTCGAGAGCACCTGCCGCAACTCGAGAAAATCCAGGAGGTTTTGCCCTCCAGGCGAGATGAGGCCCATTTCCGCTGAGGCTTCTCGAGGCTAATCACATCTAACCCTGGAACTTCCAAAGGTCCTTCACACCCTTTCTGCAACTCAAGAAGTTCCCCGACACACCCGTCTCCACTCGAGAGGAAGCACGAGGGTCCCCGCACATCCAGAGGAGCCCGTTTCCGCCTCCGAGCTCGAGATGAGGATCCTTTCCCTGCTTCGTAGGGAAAGAATTCCCCGGCGTTCCCGTCGCATCTCAAGAGGAGGCGCTCTCCACAGGAAAGGCGAGAGGAACTCCAGGGTCGTGCCACCATTCCAAGAGTCCCCAGATGTGTCAGTCCATTCCAGAGGAACCTGTTTTCCTGCACTGCCTTGACGTTCACGCCGAGGATCGACTCCCACCACGTGGCACGTGGGACAGCCCTGTGGGAAAGCCTCGTGGGAAAGCCTCGAGGAAAGACACAGACCCTTGATCCAGGCGGGGACTGCGTGACACTGCTGCTACCGCTCTGGAGGAAAGCGCAAGTGCATGCCCCGCATTCGAGACGAGGACTGACTCCCTGGGAGACTCCAGAAGTACCCCAAGATCCATGTCAGCACTGGAGAGGAATCCTCAGGTTCCGGCCCTGAGTCCACACAAGGTCTTAGGCCCGGCATCAGCGGAGAGGAATCCGAGAGGCCCCGAGGAACTCGCATGGGGACTGGCCTTTCTGAGGCCACCAGAGCGGGTCCCTGAGGCCCCGTCGTAAGTCGAGAGCACCTGCCGCAACTCGAGAAAATCCAGGAGGTTTTGCCCTCCAGGCGAGATGAGGCCCATTTCCGCTGAGGCTTCTCGAGGCTAATCACATAAACCCTGGAACTTCCAAAGGGTCCTTCACACCCTTGCTGCAACTCAAGAAGTTCCCGACATCCCGTCTCCACTCGAGAGGAAGCACGAGGGTCCCGCCACATCCAGGGAGCCCCGTTTCCGCCTCGAGCTCGAGATGAGGGATCCTTTCCCTGTTGTCGGGAAAGAATTCCCGGCGTTCCCGTCGCATCTCAAGAGGAGGCGCTCTCCACAGGAAGGCGAGAGGAACTCCAGGGTCGTGCCACCATTCCAAGAGTCCCCAGATGTGTCAGTCCATTCCAGAGGAACCTGTTTCCCTGCACTGCCTTGACTTTCAAGCCGAGGATCGACTCCCACCACGTGTGCACGTGGGACAGCCCTGTGGGAAAGCCTCGTGGGAAAAGCCTCGAGGAAAGACACAGATCCCTTGATCCAGGATGGAAGCGTGACACTGCTGCTACCGCTCTGGAGGAAAGCGCAAGTGCATGCCCGCATTCGAGACGAGGACTGACTCCCTGGGAGACTCCAGAAGTACCCCAAGATCCATGTCAGCACTGGAGAGGAATCCTCAGGTTCCGGCCTGACTTCACACAAGGTCTTAGGCCCCGGCATCAGCGGAGAGGAATCCGAGAGGCCCCGAGGAACTCGCATGGGGACTGGCCTTTCCTGAGGCCACCAGAGCGGGTCCCTGAGGTCCCGTCTAAGTCGAGAGCACCTGCCGCAACTCGAGAAAATCCAGGAGGTTTTGCCCTCCAGGCGAGATGAGGCCCATTTCCGCTGAGGCTTCTCGAGGCTAATCACATCTAACCCTGGAACTTCCAAAGGGTCCTTCACACCCTTTCTGCAACTCAAGAAGTTCCCGACACACCCGTCTCCACTCGAGAGGAAGCACGAGGGTCCCGCCACATCCAGGGGCCCCGTTTCCGCCTCGAGCTCGAGATGAGGGATCCTTTCCCTGTTTCGTAGGAAAGAATTCCCGGCGTTCCTCGCATCTCAAGAGGAGCTCTCCACAGGAAAGGCGAGAGGAACTCCAGGGTCGTGCCACCATTCCAAGAGTCCCCAGATGTGTCAGTCCATTCCAGAGGAACCTGTTTTCCCTGCACTGCCTTGACTTTCAAGCCGAGGATCGACTCCCACCACGTGCACGTGGGACAGCCCTGTGGGAAAAGCCTCGTGGGAAAGCCTCGTGGGAAAGACACGAGAAACCATAGATCCTTTGATCCAGGCGCGGACTGCGTGACACTGCTGCTACCGCTCTGGAGGAAAGCGCAAGTGCATGCCCGCATTCGAGACGAGGACTCCCCTGGGAGACTCCAGAAGTACCCCAAGATCCATGTCAGCACTGGAGAGGAATCCTCAGGTTCCGGCCCTGACTCCACACAAGGTCTTAGGCCCCGGCATCAGCGGGAGAGGAATCCCGAGAGGCCCCGGAACTCGCATGGGGACTGGCCTTTCCTGAGGCCACCAGAGCGGGTCCCTGAGGTCCCGTCGTAAGTCGAGAGCACCTGCCGCAACTCGAGAAAATCCAGGAGGTTTTGCCCTCCAGGCGAGATGAGGCCCATTTCCGCTGAGGCTTCTCGAGGCTAATCACATCTAACCTCTGGAACTTCCAAAGGTCCTTCACACCCTTTCTGCAACTCAAGAAGTTCCCGACATACCCGTCTCCACTCGAGAGGAAGCACGAGGTCCCGCCACATCCAGAGGAGCCCCGTTTCCGCCTCGAGCTCGAGATGAGGGATCCTTTCCCTGTTTCGGGAAAGAATTCCCGGCGTTCCGTCGCATCTCAAGAGAGGCGCTCTCCACAGGAAAGGCGAGAGGAACTCCAGGGTCGTGCCACCATTCCAAGAGGCCCCCAGATGTGTCAGTCCATTCCAGAGGAACCTGTTTTCCCTGCACTGCCTTGACTTTCAAGCCGAGGATCGACTCCCACCACGTGGCATGGGACAGCCCTGTGGGAAAGCCTCGTGGAAAAGCCTCGTGGAAAGCCTCGAGGGAAACCACAGATCCTTTGATCCACGCGGCGGACTGCGTGACACTGCTGCTACCGCTCTGGAGGAAAGCGCACGTGCATGCCCGCATTCGAGACGAGGACTCCCCTGGGAGACTCCAGAAGTACCCCAAGATCCATGTCAGCACTGGAGAGGAATCCTCAGGTTCCGCCCGACTCCACACAAGGTCTTAGGCCCCGGCATCGAGGAGAGGAATCCGAGAGGCCCCGAGCTCGCATGGGGACTGGCCTTTCCTGAGGCCACCAGAGCGGGTCCCTGAGGTCCGTCGTAAGTCGAGAGCACCTGCCGCAACTCGAGAAAATCCAGGAGGTTTTGCCCTCCAGGCGAGATGAGGCCCCATTTCCGCTGAGGCTTCTCGAGGCTAATCACATCTAACCCTGGAACTTCCAAAGGTCCTTCACACCCTTGCTGCAACTCAAGAAGTTCCCGACATACCCGTCTCCACTCAGAGGAAGCACGAGGTCCCGCACATCCAGGGAGCCCGTTTCCGCCTCGTAGCTCGAGATGAGGATCCTTTCCCTGTTTGTAGGAAAGAATTCCGGCGTTCCCTCGCATCTCAGGAGGCGCTCTCCACAGGAAAGGCGAGAGGAACTCCAGGGTCGTGCCACCATTCCAAGAGTCCCCCAGATGTGTCAGTCCATTCCAGAGGAACCTGTTTTCCCTGCACTGCCTTGCCGTTGAAGCCGAGGATCGACTCCCACCACGTGTGCACGTGGGACAGCCCTGTGGGAAAGCCTCGTTGGAAAGCCTCGAGGGAAAGCCACAGATCCGTTGATCCAGGCGATGGGAAGCGTGACACTGCTGCTACCGCTCTGGAGGAAAGCGCACGTGCATGCCCCCATTCGAGACGAGGACTTACTCCCCTGGGGAGACTCCAGAAGTACCCCCAAGATCCATGTCAGCACTGGAGAGGAATCCTCAGGTTCCGGCCCCGACTCCACAGAAGGTATTAGGCCTCGGAATCGAAGGGAGAGGAATCCCGAGGCCTGCGAGCAACTCGCATGGGAACTGGCCTTTCCTGAGGCCACCACAGCGGGTCCCTGAGGTCACAGTCGTAAGTCGAGAGCACCTGCCACAACTCGAGAAACTCCATGAGGTTTGGCCCTCCAGGCGAGATGAGGCCCATTTCTGCTGAGGCTTCTCAAGGCTAATCACACCTAACCTCTGGAACTTCCAAAAGGTCCTTCTCACCCTTGCTGCAACTCAGGAAGTTCCCGACACCGTCTCCACTCGAGAGGAAGCACGAGGTCCCGCACATCCAGGGAGCCCGTTTCCGCCTCGAGCTCGAGATGAGGATCCTTTTCCTGCTTGGTAGGAAAGAATTCCGCGCGTTCCCGTCGCATCTCAAGAGGAGGCTCTCCACAGGAAAGCGAGAGGAACTCCAGGGTCGTGCCACCATTCCAAGAGTCCCCCAGATGTGTCAGTCCATTCCAGAGGAACCTGTTTTCCCTGCACTGCCTTGACGTTCAAGCCGAGGATCGACTCCCACACGGTGGCACGTGGGACCCCTGTGGGAAAGCCTCGTGGGAAAGCCTCGTGGAAAGACTCGAGGAAAACCATAGATCCTTTGATCCAGGCGCGGACTGCGTGACACTGCTGCTACCGCTCTGGAGGAAAGCGCAAGTGCATGCCCGCATTCGAGACGAGGACTGACTCCCCTGGGAGACTCCAGAAGTACCCCAAGATCCATGTCAGCACTGGAGAGGAATCCTCAGGTTCCGGCCCCGACTCCACACAAGGTCTTAGGCCCGGCATCGAGGGAGAGGAATCCCGAGAGGCCCCGAGCAACTCGCATGGGGACTGGCCTTTCCTGAGGCCACCAGAGCGGGTCCCTGAGGTCCCCGTCGTAAGTCGAGAGCACCTGCCGCAACTCGAGAAAATCCAGGAGGTTTTGCCCTCCAGGCGAGATGAGGCCCCTTTCCGCTGAGGCTTCTGAGGCTAATCACATCTAACCCTGGAACTTCCAAAGGTCCTTCACACCCTTGCTGCAACTCAAGAAGTTCCCGACACACCCGTCTCCACTCGAGAGGAAGCACGAGGTCCCACACATCCAGAGGAGCCCCGTTTCCGCCTCGTAGCTCGAGATGAGGGATCCTTTCCTGTTTCGTAGGGAAAGAATTCCCGGCGTTCCCGTCGCATCTCAAGAGGAGCGCTCCACAGGAAAGGCGAGAGGAACTCCAGGGTCGTGCCACCATTCCAAGAGTCCCCAGATGTGTCAGTCCATTCCAGAGGACCTGTTTCCCTGCACTGCCTTGACGTTCATGCCGAGGATCGACTCCCACCACGGTGGCACGTGGGACAGCCCTGTGGGAAAGCCTCGTGGGAAAGCCTCGTGGGAAATCCTGGGAAACCATAGATCCCTTGATCCACGCGCGGCAAGCGTGACACTGCTGCTACCGCTCTGGAGGAAAGCGCACGTGCATGCCCGTTCGAGAGGAGGACTGACTCCCTGGGGAGACTCCAGAAGTACCCCAAGATCCATGTCAGCACTGGAGAGGAATCCTCAGGTTCCGCCCTGACTCCACACAAGGTCTTAGGCCCCGGCATCGGCGGAGAGAATCCCAGGAGGCCCCGAGGAACTCGCATGGGGACTGGCCTTTCCTGAGGCCACCAGAGCGGGTCCCTGGGTCCCGTCGTAAGTCGAGAGCACCTGCCAACTCGAGAAAATCCAGGAGGTTTTGCCCTCCAGGCGAGATGAGGCCCATTTCCGCTGAGGCTTCTCGAGGCTAATCACATCTAACCTCTGGAACTTCCAAGGGTCCTTCACACCTTGCTGCAACTCAAGAAGTTCCCGACATACCCTCTCCACTCGAGAGGAAGCACGGGGTCCCACACATCCAGGAGCCCGTTTCCGCCTCGAGCTCGAGATGAGGATCCTTTCCCTGTTTCGTGGGGAAAGAATTCCCGGCGTTCCCGTCGCATCTCAAGAGGAGGCGCTCTCCACAGGAAAGGCGAGAGGAACTCCAGGGTCGTGCCACCATTCCAAGAGTTCCCCAGATGTGTCAGTCCATTCCAGAGGAACCTGTTCTCCCTGCACTGCCTTGACGTTCAAGCCGAGGATCGATTCCCACCACGTGTCACGTGGGACAACCCTGTGGGAAAGCCTCTTGGGAAAGCCTCGAGGGAAAGCCATAGATCCCTTGATCCACGCGGCGGAATACGTGACACTGCTGCTACCGTTCTGGAGGAAAGGGCAAGTGCATGCCCGCATTCGAGACGAGGACTGACTCCCCTGGGGAGACTCCAGAAGTACCCCAAGATCCATGTCAGCACTGGAGAGGAATCCTCAGGTTCCGGCCCCGACTCCGCACAAGGTCTTAGGCCCGGCATCAGGGAGAGGAATCCCAAGAGGCCCCGAGGAACTCGCATGGGGACTGGCCTTTCCTGAGGCCACCAGAGCGGGTCCCTGAGGTCCCGTCGTAAGTCGAGAGCACCTGCCGCACCTCGAGAAAATCCAGGAGGTTTTGCCCTCCAGGCGAGGTGAGGCCCATTTCCGCTGAGGCTTCACGAGGCTAATCACATCTAACCACTGGAACTTCCAAAGGGTTCTTCACACCCTTGCTGCAACTCAAGAAGTTCCCGACACCCGTCTCCACTCGAGAGGAAGCACGAGGGTCCGACACATCCAGAGGAGCCCGTTTCCGCCTCGTAGCTCGAGATGAGGATCCTTTGCTTCTTGGTGGGAAGAATTCGGCGTTCCCGTCGCATCTCAAGAGGAGGCGCTCTCCACAGGAAAGGCGAGAGAACTCCAGGGTCGTGCCACCATTCCAAGAGTCCCCAGATGTCTCAGTCCATTCCAGAGGAACCTGTTTTCCTGCACTGCCTTGACTTTCAAGCCGAGGATCGACTCCCACCACGTGGCACGTGGGACAGCCCTGTGGGAAGCCTCGTGGGAAAGCCTCGTGGAAAGACGAGGGAAACCATAGATCTTTGATCCACGCGAGGTGCGTGACACTGCTGCTACCGCTCTGGAGGAAAGCGCAGTGCATGCCCCATTCGAGACGAGGACTGACTCCCTGGGAGACTCCAGAAGTACCCCAAGATCCATGTCAGCACTGGAGAGGAATCCTCAGGTTCCGGCCCGAGTTCACACAAGGTCTTAGGCCCCGCATCAAAGGAGAGGAATCCGAGAGGCCCCGAGGAACTCGCATGGGGACTGGCCTTTCCTGAGGCCACCAGAGCGGGTCCCTGAGGTCCCCGTCGTAAGTCGAGAGCACCTGCCGCAACTCGAGAAAATCCAGGAGGTTTTGCCCTCCAGGCGAGATGAGGCCCCATTTCCGCTGAGGCTTCTCGAGCTAATCAAACCTAAAGTCTGTAACTTCCAAAAGGTCCTTCACACCTTGCTGCTCAAGAAGTTGCCTGACATACCCGTCTCCACTCGAGAGGCACGAGGTCGGCCCATCCAGAAGAGCCCGTTTCCGCTCGTAGCTCGTGATGAGGATCCTTTCGCTGGTGGCGGGAAAGAATTCTGGGCGTTCCGTCGCATCTCAAGAGGCGCTCTCCACAGGAAAGGCGAGAGGTACGCCAGCGTCGTTCCACCATTCCAAGAGTCCCCAGATGTCTCAGTCCATTCCAGAGGAACCTGTTTTCCCTGCACTGCCTCGACTTTCACGCCGAGGATCGACTGCCACCAAGGTGGCGTGGACAGCCCTGTGCGAAAGCCTAGTGGGACAGCCCTGTGGGAAAGCCTCGTGGGAAAAGCCTCGTGGAAAATCCTGGAGGGAAAGCCGCAGATCCCATGACTCACGAGATGGAAGCGTGACACTGCTGCTGATCAGGAGGAAAGCGCACCTGCATGCCCCTCTCGAGACGAGGACTGACTCCCTGGGAGACTCCATATTACCCCATGATCCATGTCAGCATTGGTGAGGAATCCTCAGGTTCCGGCCGACTCCACACAACTTCTTAGGCCCCGGCACCGGCGGAGGAATCACGAGAGCCCCTAGCAACACGCATGATGACTGGCCTTTCCTGAGGCCGCCAGAGCGGGTCCCTGAAGTCCCGTGGTAACAGAGCACCTGCTGAAACTCGGGAATATCCAGAAGCCTCTCCATTCCAGGCGACATGAGGCCCATTTTGCTGAGGCATCTCGAGACTACCACCTAACCTCTGGAACTTCGAAGGGTCCTTCACACCTTTGCTGCAACTCAAGAAGTTCCCGACATACGCGTTCCTCTTCCCATTCTGCCATAATGGTGGTGACATCTGCATATCTAAGTTTATTGCTATTTCTTCGGCAATCTTGATTCCAGCTCAGGTATCTTCCATCCAGCATTTTCATGATGTAGTCTGCATATAAGTTAAATAAACAGGGTGACAATATACAGCCTTGACATACTCCTTTTCCTTTTTGGAACCAGTATGTTGTTCCATGTCCTGCTCTAACTGTTGCTTCCTGACCTTCATACAGATTTCTCAAGAGGCAGGTTAGGTGGTCTAGTATTCCTTCTCTTTCAGAATTGTGGCTAAAACAACAGTATAAGGACCTTTCCGATGTCAGGCCAAGAATTGTGTTTCCAGTCATTGAGCCACACCTGATCACTGAGCACAAATTCATGAATCTGTTCCTCAAGGGAATGATTTTTTTACACAAACTTAGTTACCTGATTTATTACCTTACCTAATTGTTCCAGCTGCTGTGAAATCCCACCTCCTTACTTGTGGCAAATCTGCTAACACCTGCCTCATTTGGGGTGGGGGTTCTCATAGAAAATTTCATAAGGACAACAACTATGGGAACGTGCAGTTACCCGTAATATGAGTAAGTCTGCCAGAAGCAAGCCCATCCATGTACAGTCAGTCTCTATGATCCATGTGGGAAAGCTCAGGAAAGACTCTTTGAGGGAAAGCCATAGATCCTTTTATCCACGCGGCGGACTGCGGGACACTGCTGCTACCGCTCTGGAGGAAAGCGCAAGTGCATGCCCGCATTCGAGACGAGGACTGACTCCCCTGGGGAGACTCCAGAAGAACCCCAAGATCCATGTCAGCACTGGAGAGGAATCCTCAGGTTCCGGCCCCGACTCCACACAAGGTCTTAGGCCCTGCATCGACGGGAGAGGAATCCGAGAGGCCCCGAGGAACTCGCATGGGGACTGGCCTTTCCTGAGGCCACCAGAGCGGGTCCCTGAGGTCCCCGCCGTAAGTCGAGAGCACCTGCCGCAACTCGAGAAAATCCAGGAGGTTTTGCCCTCCAGGCGAGATGAGGCCCATTTCCGCTGAGGCTTCTCGAGGCTAATCACATCTAACCACTGGAACTTCCAAAGGGTCCTTCACACCCTTGCTGCAACTCAAGAAGTTCCCCGACATACCCGTCTCCAATCGAGAGGAAGCACGAGGGTCCCTCACACATCCAGGGGAGCCCGGTTTCCGCCTCCTAACTCGAGATGAGGGATCCTTTCCCTATTTCGTAGGGAAAGAATTCCCGGCGTTCCCGTCGCATCCCAAGAGGAGGCGCTCTCCACAGGAAAGGCGAGAGGAACTCCAGGTCGTGCCACCATTCCAAGAGTCCCCCAGATGTGTCAGTCCATTCCAGAGGAACCTGTTTTCCCTGCACTGCCTTGACGTTCAAGCCGAGGATCGACTGCCACATCGTGTGTTCGTGGGATAGGCCTGTGGGAAAGCCTCGAGGGAAAGACTCGTGGGAAAGACTCGAGGGAAAGCCTCGAGGGAAAGCCATAGATCCCTTGATCCACGCGGAGGACTGCGTGACACTGCTGCTACCGCTCTGGAGGAAAGCGCAAGTGCATGCCCGCATTCGAGACGAGGACTGGCTCCCCTGGGGAGACTCCAGAAGTACCCCAAGATCTATGTCAGCACTGGAGAGGAATCCTCAGGTTCCGGCCCCGACTCCACACAAGGTCTTAGGCCCCGGCATCTACGGGATAGGAATCCCAAAAGGCCCCCGAGGAACTCGCATGGGGACTGGCCTTTCCTGAGGCCACCAGAGCGGGTCCCTGAGGTCCCCGTCGTAAGTCGAGAGCACCTGCCGCAACTCGAGAAAATCCAGGAGGTTTTGCCCTCCAGGCGAGATGAGGCCCATTTCCGCTGAGGCTTCTCGAGGCTAATCACATCTAACCACTGGAACTTCCAAAGGGTCCTTCACACCCTTGCTGCAACTCAAGAAGTTCCCCGACATACCCGTCTCCACTCGAGAGGAAGCACGAGGGTCCCGCACATATCCAGGGGAGCCCCGTTTCCGCCTCCTAGCTCAAGATGAGGGATCCTTTCCCTGTTTCGTAGGGAAAGAATTCCCGGCGTTCCCGTCGCATCTCAAGAGGAGGCGCTCTCCACAGGAAAGCCGAGAGGAACTCCAGGGTCGTGCCACCATTCCCAGACCCCTCAGGTGTCAGTCCATTCCAGAGGAACCTGTTTTCCCTGCACTGCCTTGACGTTCAAGCCGAGGATCGACTCCCATCACGTGTGCACGTGGGACAGCCCTGTGGGAAAGCCTCGTGGGAAAGAGTCGAGGGAAAACCATAGATCCTTTGATCCTCGGGACGGACTGCGTGACACTGCTGCTACCGCTCTGGAGGAAAGCGCAAGTGCATGCCCGCATTCGAGACGAGGACTGACTCCCCTGCGGAGACTCCAGAAGTACCCCAAGATCCATGTCAGCACTGGAGAGGAATCCTCAGGTTCCGGCCCCGACTCCACACAAGGTCTTAGGCCCCGGCATCGACGGGAGAGGAATCCCGAGAGGCCCCCGAGGAACTCGCATGGGGACTGGCCTTTCCTGAGGCCACCAGAGCGGGTCCCTGAGGTCCCCGTCGTAAGTCGAGAGCACCTGCCGCAACTCGAGAAAATCCAGGAGGTTTTGCCCTCCAGGCGAGATGAGGCCCATTTCCGCTGAGGCTTCTCGAGGCTAATCACATCTAACCACTGGAACTTCCAAAGGGTCCTTCACACCCTTGCTGCAACTCAAGAAGTTCCCTGACATACCCGTCTCCACTCGAGAGGAAGCACGAGGGTCCCGCACACATCCAGGGGAGCCCCGTTCCGCCTCCTAGCTCGAGATGAGGGATCCTTTCCCTGTTTCGTAGGGAAAGAATTCCCGGCGTTCCCGTCGCATCTCAAGAGGAGGCGCTCTCCACAGGAAAGGCGAGAGGAACTCCAGGGTCGTGCCACCATTCCAAGAGTCCCCCAGATGTGTCAGTCCATTCCAGAGGAACCTGTTTTCCTGCACTGCCTTGACGTTCAAGCCGAGGATCGACTCCCACCACGTGTGCACGTGGGACAGCCCTGTGGGAAAGCCTCGTGGGAAAGCCTCGTGGGAAAGCCTCGAGGGAAAGCCATAGATCCTTTGATCCACGCGGCGGACTGCGTGACACTGCTGCTACCGCTCTGGAGGAAAGCGCAAGTGCATGCCCGCATTCGAGACGAGGACTGACTCCCCTGGGGAGACTCCAGAAGTACCCCAAGATCCATGTCAGCACTGGAGAGGAATCCTCAGGTTCCGCCCTGACTCCACACAAGGTCTTAGGCCCCGGCATCGACGGGAGAGGAATCCTGAGATCCCCGAGGAACTCGCATGGGGACTGGCCTTTCCTGAGGCCACCAGAGCGGGTCCCTGAGGGCCCCGTCGTAAGTCGACAGCACCTGCCGCAACTCGAGAAAATCCAGGAGGTTTTCCCTCCAGGCGAGATGAGGCCCATTTCCGCTGAGGCTTCTGGAGGCTATATCACATCTAACCACTGGAACTTCCAAAGGGTCATTCACACCCTTGCTGCAACTCAAGAAGTTCCCCGACATAGCCGTCTCCACTCGAGAGGAAGCACGAGGGTCCCGCACACATCCAGGGTAGCCCCGTTTCTGCCTCCTAGCTCGAGATGAGGATTCCTTTCCCTGTTTCGTAGGGAAAGAATTCCCGGCGTTCCCGCCGCATCTCAAGAGGAGGCGCTCTCCACAGGAAAGGCGAGAGGAACTCCAGGGTCGTGCCACCATTCCAAGAGTCCCCCAGATGTGTCAGTCCATTCCAGAGGAACCTGTTTTCCCTGCACTGCCTTGACGTTCAAGCCGAGGATCGACTCCCACCACGTGTGCACGTGGGACAGCCCTGTGGGAAAGCCTCGCGGGAAAGACTCGAGGGAAAACCATAGATCCTTTGATCCACGCGGCGGACTGCGTGACACTGCTGCTACCGCTCTGGAGGAAAGCGCAAGTGCATGCCCGCATTCGAGACGAGGACTGACTCACCTGGGGAGACTCCAGAAGTACCCCAAGATCCATGTCAGCACTGGAGAGGAATCCTCAGGTTCCGGCCCCGACTCCACACAAGGTCTTAGGCCCCGGCATCACGGGAGAGGAATCCCGAGAGGCCCGCGAGGAACTCGCATGGGGACTGGCCTTCCTGAGGCCACCAGAGCGGGTCCCTGAGGGCCCCGTCGTAAGTCGAGAGCACCTGCCGCAACTCGAGAAAATCCAGGAGGTTTTGCCCTCCAGGCGAGATGAGGCCCATTTCCGCTGAGGCTTCTCGAGGCTAATCACATCTAACCACTGGAACTTCCAAAGGGTCCTTCACACCCTTGCTGCAACTCAAGAAGTTCCCCGACATACCCGTCTCCACTCGAGAGGAAGCACGAGGGTCCCGCACACATCCAGGGGAGCCCGCTTCCGCCTCCTAGCTCGAGATGAGGGATCCTTTCCTGTTTCGTAGGGAAAGAATTCCGGCGTTCCCGTCGCATCTCAAGAGGAGGCGCTCCACAGGAAAGGCGAGAGGAACTCCAGGGTCGTGCCGCCATTCCAAGAGTCCCCAGATGTGTCAGTCCATTCCAGAGGAACCTGTTTCCCTGCACTGCCTTGACGTTCAAGCCGAGGATCGACTCCCACCACGTGTGCACGTGGGACAGCCCTGTGGGAAAGCGTCGTGGGAAAGACTCAAGTGAAAACCATAGATCCTTTGATCCACGCGCGGACTGCGTGACACTGCTGCTACCGCCCTGGAGGAAAGCGCAAGTGCATGCCCGCATTCGAGACAAGGACTGACTCCCCTGGGGAGACTCCAGAAGTACCCCAAGATCCATGTCAGCACTGGAGAGGAATCCTCAGGTTCCGGCCCCGACTCCACACAAGGTCTTAGGCCCGGCATCGACGGGAGAGGAATCCGAGAGGCCCCGAGGAACTCGCATGGGGACTGGCCTTTCCTGAGGCCACCAGAGCGGGTCCCTGAGGTCCCCGTCGTAAGTCGAGAGCACCTGCCGCAACTCGAGAAAATCCAGGAGGTTTTGCCCTCCAGGCGAGATGAGGCCCATTTCCGCTGAGGCTTCTCGAGGCTAATCACATCTAACCACTGGAACTTCCAAAGGGTCCTTCACACCCTTGCTGCAACTCAAGAAGTTCCCCGACATACCCGTCTCCACTCGAGAGGAAGCACGAGGGTCCCGCACACATCCAGGGAGCCCCTGCCGCCTCCTAGCTCGAGATGAGGGATCCTTTCCCTGTTTCGTAGGGAAAGAATTCCTGGCGTTCCCGTCGCATCTCAAGAGGAGGCGCTCTCCACAGGAAAGGCGAGAGGAACTCCAGGGTCGTGCCACCATTCCAAGAGTCCCTCAGATGTGTCAGTCCATTCCAGAGGAACCTGTTTTCCCTGCACTGCCTTGACGTTCAAGCCGAGGATCGACTCCCACCACGTGTGCACATGGGACAGCCCTGTGGGAAAGCCTCGTGGGAAAGACTCCAGGGAAAGCCATAGATCCTTTGATCCACGCGGCGGACTGCGTGACACGGCTGCTACCGCTCTGGAGGAAAGCGCAAGTGCATGCCCGCATTCGAGACGAGGACTGACTCCCCTGGGGAGACTCCAGAAGTACCCCAAGATCCATGTTAGCACTGGAGAGGAAACCTCAGGTTCCGGCCCCGACTCCACACAAGGTCTTAGGCCCCGGCATCGCGGGAGAGGAATCCCGAGAGGACCCCGAGTAACTCGCATGGGGACTGGCCTTTCCTGAGGCCACCAGAGCGGGTCCCTGAGGTCCCCGACGTAAGTCGAGAGCACCTGCCGCAACTCGAGAAAATCCAGGAGGTTTTGCCCTCCAGGCGAGATGAGGCCCATTTCCGCTGAGGCTTCTCGAGGCTAATCACATCTAACCACTGGAACTTCCAAAGGGTCCTTCACACCCTTGCTGCAACTCCAGAAGTTCCCTGACATACCCGTCTCCACTCGAGAGGAAGCACGAGGGTACCGCACACATCCAGGGCAGCCGCGTTTCAGCCTCCTAGCTCGAGATGAGGGATCCTTTCCCTGTTTCGTAGGGAAAGAATTCCCGCGTTCCCTCGCATCTCAAGAGGAGGCGCTCTCCACAGGAAAGGCGAGAGGAACTCCAGGGTCGTGCCACCATTCCAAGAGTCCCCAAGAGGTGTCAGTCCATTCCAGAGGAACCTGTTTTCCCTGCACTGCCTTGACATTCAAGCCGAGGATCGACTCCCACCACGTGTGCACGGGGCACAGCCCTGTGGGAAAGCCTGGTGGAAAAGACTCGAGGGAAAATCATAGATCCTTTGATCCACGAGGCGGACTGCGTGACACTTCTGCTACCGCTCTGGAGGAAATCGCAAGTGCATGCCCGCATTCGAGACGAGGACTGACTCCCCTGGGGAGACTCCAGAAGTACCCCAAGATCCATGTCAGCACTGGAGAGGAATCCTCAGGTTCCGGCCCTGACTCCACACAAGGTCTTAGGCCCCGGCATCGACGGGAGAGGAATCCCGAGAGGCCCCCGAGGAACTCGCATGGGGACTGGCCTTTCCTGAGGCCACCAGAGCGGGTCCCTGAGGTCCCCGTCGTAAGTCGAGAGCACCTGCCGCAACTCGAGAAAATCCAGGAGGTTTTGCCCTCCAGGCGAGATGAGGCCCATTTCCGCTGAGGCTTCTCGAGGCTAATCACATCTAACCACTGGAATTTCCAAAGGGTCCTTCACACCCTTGCTGCAACTCAAGAAGTTCACCGACATACCCGTCTCCACTCGAGAGGAAGCACGAGGATCCCGCACACATCCAGGGTAGCCCCGTTTCCGCTTCCTAGCTCGAGATGAGGGATCCTTTCCCTGTTTCGTAGGGAAAGAATTCCCGGCGTTCCCGCATCTCAAGAGGAGGCGCTCCACAGGAAAGGCGAGAGGAACTCCAGGGTCGTGCCACCATTCCAAGAGTCCCCAGATGTGTCAGTCCATTCCAGAGGAACCTGTTTTCCGTGCACTGCCTTGACGTTCAAGCCGAGGATCGACTCCCACCACGTCTGCACGTGGGACAGCCCTCTGGGAAAGCCTCGTGGGAAAGACTCGAGGGAAAACCATAGATCCTTTGATCCACGCGGCGGACTGCGTGACACTGCTGCTACCGCTCTGGAGGAAAGCGCAAGTGCATGCCCGCATTCGAGACGAGGACTGACTCCTGGGGAGACTCCAGAAGTACCCCAAGATCCATGTCAGCACTGGAGAGGAATCCTCAGGTTCCGGCCCTGACTCCACACAAGGTCTTAGGCCCGGCATCGACGGGAGAGGAATCCGAGAGGCCCCGAGGAACTCGCATGGGGACTGGCCTTCCTGAGGCCACCAGGGCGGGTCCCTGAGGTCCCCTTGGTAAGTCGAGAGCACCTGCCGCAACTCGAGAAAATCCAGGAGGTTTTGCCTTCCAGGCGAGATGAGGCCCATTTCCGCTGAGGCTTCTCGAGGCTAATCACATCTAACCACTGGAACTTCCAAAGGGTCCTTCACACCCTTGCTGTAACTCAAGAAGTTCCCGACATACCCGTCTCCACTCGAGAGGAAGCACGAGGGTCCCGCACACATCCAGGGAGCCCCGCCTCCTAGCTCGAGATGAGGGATCCTTTCCTGTTTCGTAGGGAAAGAATTCCCGGCGTTCCGTCGCATCTCAAGAGGAGGCGCTCCACAGGAAAGGCGAGAGGAACTCCAGGGTCGTGCCACCATTCCAAGAGTCCCCAGATGTGTCAGTCCATTCCAGAGGAACCTGTTTTCCTGCACTGCCTTGACGTTCAAGCCGAGGATCGACTCCCACCACGTGTGCACTTGGGACAGCCCTGTGGGAAAGCCTCGTGGGAAAGCCTCGTGGGAAAGACTCGAGGAAAACCATAAATCCTTTGATCCACGCGGCGGACTGCGTGACACTGCTGCTACCGCTCTGGAGGAAAGCGCAAGTGCATGCCCGCATTCGAGACGAGGACTGACTCCCTGGGAGACTCCAGAAGTACCCCAAGATCCATGTCAGCACTGGAGAGGAATCCTCAGGTTCCGGCCCTGACTCCACACAAGGTCTTAGGCCCCGGCATCGACGGGAGAGGAATCCGAGAGGCCCCGAGGAACTCGCATGGGGACTGGCCTTTCCTGAGGCCACCAGAGCGGGTCCCTGAGGTCCCCGTCGTAAGTCGAGAGCACCTGCCGCAACTCGAGAAAATCCAGGAGTTTTTGCCCTCCAGGCGAGATGAGGCCCATTTCCGCTGAGGCTTCTCGAGGCTAATCACATCTAACCACTGGAACTTTCAAGGGTCCTTCACACCATTGCTGCAACTCAAGAAGTTCCCGACATACCCGTCTCCACTCGAGAGGAAGCACGAGGGTCCCGCACACATCCAGGGAGCCCTTCCGCCTCCTAGCTCGAGATGAGGGATCCTTTCCTGTTTCGTAGGGAAAGAATTCCCGGCGTTCCCGTCGCATCTCAAGAGGAGGCGCTCTCCACAGGAAAGGCGAGAGGAACTCCAGGGTCGTGCCACCATTCCAAGAGTCCCCCAGATGTGTCAGTCCATTCCAGAGGAACCTGTTTTCCCTGCACTACCTTGACGTTCAAGCCGAGGACCGACTCCCACCACGTGTGCACGTCGGACAGCCCTGTGGGAAAGCCTCGTGGGAAAGACTCGAGGGAAACCATAGATCCTTTGATCCACGCGGCGGACTGCGTGACACTGCTGCTACCGCTCTGGAGGAAAGCGCAAGTGCATGCCCGCATTCGAGACGAGGACTGACTCCCCTGGGGAGACTCCAGAAGTACCCCAAGATCCATGTCAGCACTGGAGAGGAATCCTCAGGTTCAGGCCCCGACTCCACACAAGGTCTTAGGCCACGGCATCGACGGGAGAGGAATCCCGAGAGGCCCCCGAGGAACTCGCATGGGGACTGGCCTTTCCTGAGGCCACCAGAGCGGGTCCCTGAGGTCCCCGTCGTAAGTCGAGAGCACCTGCCGCAACTCGAGAAAATCCAGGAGGTTTTGCCCTCCAGGCGAGATGAGGCCCATTTCCGCTGAGGCTTCTCGAGGCTAATCACATCTAACCACTGGATCTTCCAAAGGTTCCTTCACACCCTTGCTGCAACTCAAGAAGTTCCCCGACATACCCGTCTCCACTCGAGAGGAAGCACGAGGGTCCCGCACACATCCAGGGGAGCCCCGTTTCCGCCTCCTAGCTCGAGATGAGGGATCCTTTTCCTGTTTCGTAGGGAAAGAATTCCCGGCGTTCCTGTCGCATCTCAAGAGGAGGCGCTCCACAGGAAAGGCGAGAGGAACTCCAGGGTCGTGCCACCATTCCAAGAGTGCCCCAGATGTGTCAGTCCATTCCAGAGGAACCTGTTTTCCCTGCACTGCCTTGACGTTCAAGCCGAGGATCGACTCCCACCACGTGTGCACGTGGGACAGCCCTGTGGGAAAGCCTCGTGGGAAAGCCTCGACGGAAAGACTCGACGGAAAACCATAGATCCTTTGATCCACGCGGCGGACTGCGTGACACTGCTGCTACCGCTCTGGAGGAAAGCGCAAGTGCATGCCCGCATTCGAGACGAGGACTGACTCCCTGGGGAGACTCCAGAAGTACCCCAAGATCCATGTCAGCACTGGAGAGGAATCCTCAGGTTCCGGCCCTGACTCCACACAAGGTCTTAGGCCCCGGCACGGGAGAGGAATCCCGAGAGGCGCCCGAGGAACTCGCATGGGGACTGGCCTTTCCTGAGGCCACCAGAGCGGGTCCCTGAGGGCCCCGTCGTAAGTCGAGAGCACCTGCCGCAACTCGAGAAAATCCAGGAGGTTTTGCCCTCCAGGCGAGATGAGGCCCATTTCCGCTGAGGCTTCTCGAGGCTAATCACATCTAACCACTGGAACTTCCAAAGGGTCCTTCACACCCTTGCTGCAACTCAAGAAGTTCCCGACATACCCGTCTCCACTCGAGAGGAAGCACGAGGGTCCCGCACACATCCAGGGAGCCCTGCCGCCTCCTAGCTCGAGATGAGGGATCCTTTCCTGTTTCGTAGGGAAAGAATTCCCGGCGTTCCGCGCATCTCAAGAGGAGGCGCTCCACAGGAAAGGCGAGAGGAACTCCAGGGTCGTGCCACCATTCCAAGAGTCCCCAGATGTGTCAGTCCATTCCAGAGGAACCTGTTTTCCCTGCACTGCCTTGACGTTCAAGCCGAGGATCGACTCCCACCACGTGTGCACGTGGGACAGCCCTGTGGGAAAGCCTCGTGGGAAAGACTCGAGGAAAACCACAGATCCTTTGATCCATGGGGCGGACTGCGTGACACTGCTGCTACCGCTCTGGAGGAAAGCGCAAGTGCATGCCCGCATTCGAGACGAGGACTGACTCCCCTGGGGAGACTCCAGAAGTACCCCAAGATCCATGTCAGCACTGGAGAGGAATACTCAGGTTCCGGCCCCGAGTCCACACAAGGTCTTAGGCCCCGGCATCGTCGGGAGAGGAATCCCGAGAGGCCCCGAGGAAGTCGCATGGGGACTGGCCTTTCCTGAGGCCACCAGAGCGGGTCCCTGAGGTCCCCGTCGTAAGTCGAGAGCACCTGCCGCAACTCGAGAAAATCCAGGAGGTTTTGCCCTCCAGGCGAGATGAGGCCCATTTCCGCTGAGGCTTCTCGAGGCTAATCACATCTAACCACTGGAACTTCCAAAGGGTCCTTCACACCCTTGCTGCAACTCAAGAAGTTCCCGACACACCCGTCTCCACTCGAGAGGAAGCACGAGGGTCCCGCACACATCCAGGGGAGCCCCGTTTCCGCCTCCGAGCTCGAGATGAGGGATCCTTTCCCTGTTTCGTAGGGGAAGAATTCCCGGCGTTCCTGTCGCATCTCAAGAGGAGGCGCTCTCCACAGGAAAGGCGAGAGGAACTCCAGGGTCGTGCCACCATTCCAAGAGTCCCCCAGATGTGTCAGTCCATTCCAGAGGAACCTGTTTTCCCTGCACTGCCTGGACGTTCATGCCGAGGATCGACTCCCACCACGTGTGCACGTGGGACAGCCCTGTGGGAAAGCCTCGTGGGAAAGACTCGAGGGAAACCATAGATCCTTTGATCCACGCGGTGGAATGCGTGACACTGCTGCTACCGCTCTGGAGGAAAGCGCAAGTGCATGCCCGCATTCGAGACGAGGACTGACTCCCCTGGGGAGACTCCAGAATTACCCCAAGATCAATTTCAGCACTGGAGAGGAATCCTCAGGTTCCGGCCCGGACTCCACACAAGGTCTTAGGCCCCGGCATCGACGGGAGAGGAATCCGAGAGGCCCCGAGGAACTCGCATGGGGACTGGCCTTTCCTGAGGCCACCAGAGCGGGTCCCTGAGGTCCCCGTCGTAAGTCGAGAGCACCTGCCGCAACTCGAGAAAATCCAGGAGGTTTTGCCCTCCAGGCGAGATGAGGCCCATTTCCGCTGAGGCTTCTCGAGGCTAATCACATCTAACCACTGGAACTTCCAAAGGGTCCTTCACACCCTTGCTGCAACTCAAGAAGTTCCCGACACACCCGTCTCCACTCGAGAGGAAGCACGAGGGTCCCGCACACATCCAGGGAGCCCGTTTCCGCCTCCGAGCTCGAGATGAGGGATCCTTTCCTGTTTCGTAGGGAAAGAATTCCCGGCCCCGTCGCATCTCAAGAGGAGGCGCTCCACAGGAAAGGCGAGAGGAACTCCAGGGTCGTGCCACCATTCCAAGAGTCCCCAGATGTGTCAGTCCATTCCAGAGGAACCTGTTTTCCTGCACTGCCTTGACGTTCAAGCCGAGGATCGACTCCCACCACGTGTGCACGTGGGACAGCCCTGCGGGAAAGCCTCGTGGGAAAGACTCGAGGGAAAACCATAGATCCTTTGATCCACGCGGCGGACTGCGTGACACTGCTGCTACCGCTCTGGAGGAAAGCGCAAGTGCATGCCCGCATTCGAGACGAGGACTGACTCCCTGGGAGACTCCAGAAGTACCCCAAGATCCATGTCAGCACTGGAGAGGAATCCTCAGGTTCCGGCCCTGACTCCACACAAGGTCTTAGGCCCGGCATCAGCGGGAGAGGAATCCCGAGAGGCCCCGAGGAACTCACATGGGGACTGGCCTTTCCTGAGGCCACCAGAGCGGGTCCCTGAGGTCCCCGTCGTAAGTCGAGAGCACCTGCCGCAACTCGAGAAAATCCAGGAGGTTTTGCCCTCCAGGCGAGATGAGGCCCATTTCCGCTGAGGCTTCTCGAGGCTAATCACATCTAACCCTGGAACTTCCAAAGGGTCCTTCACACCCTTGCTGCAACTCAAGAAGTTCCCGACATACCCGTCTCCACTCGAGAGGAAGCACGAGGGTCCCGCACACATCCAGGGAGCCCGTTTCCGCCTCCGAGCTCGAGATGAGGGATCCTTTCCTGTTTCGTAGGGAAAGAATTCCCGGCCTCTGTCGCATCTCAAGAGGAGGCGCTCCACAGGAAAGGCGAGAGGAACTCCAGGGTCGTGCCACCATTCCAAGAGTCCCCAGATGTGTCAGTCCATTCCAGAGGAACCTGTTTTCCTGCACTGCCTTGACGTTCAAGCCGAGGATCGACTCCCACCACGTGTGCACGTGGGACAGCCCTGTGGGAAAGCCTCGTGGGAAAGACTCGAGGGAAACCATAGATCCTTTGATCCACGGGCGGACTGCGTGACACTGCTGCTACCGCTCTGGAGGAAAGCGCAAGTGCATGCCCGCATTCGAGACGAGGACTGACTCCCTGGGGAGACTCCAGAAGTACCCCAAGATCCATGTCAGCACTGGAGAGGAATCCTCAGGTTCCGGCCCTGAGTTCACACAAGGTCTTAGGCCCCGGCATCAGCGGGAGAGGAATCCGAGAGGCCCCGAGGAACTCGCATGGGGACTGGCCTTTCCTGAGGCCACCAGAGCGGGTCCCTGAGGTCCCCGTCGTAAGTCGAGAGCACCTGCCGCAACTCGAGAAAATCCAGGAGGTTTTGCCCTCCAGGCGAGATGAGGCCCATTTCCGCTGAGGCTTCTCGAGGCTAATCACATCTAACCCTGGAACTTCCAAAGGGTCCTTCACACCCTTGCTGCAACTCAAGAAGTTCCCGACATACCCGTCTCCACTCGAGAGGAAGCACGAGGGTCCCGACACATCCAGGGAGCCCCGTTTCCGCCTCCGAGCTCGAGATGAGGGATCCTTTCCCTGTTTCGTAGGGAAAGAATTCCCGGCGTTCCCGTCGCATCTCAAGAGGAGCGCTCTCCACAGGAAAGGCGAGAGGAACTCCAGGGTCGTGCCACCATTCCAAGAGTCCCCAGATGTGTCAGTCCATTCCAGAGGAACCTGTTTTCCTGCACTGCCTTGACGTTCAAGCCGAGGATCGACTCCCACCACGTGTGCACGTGGGACAGCCCTGTGGGAAAGCCTCGGGAAAGCCTCGTGGGAAAGACACGAGGGAAAACCATAGATCCTTTGATCCACGGGGCGGACTGCGTGACACTGCTGCTACCGCTCTGGAGGAAAGCGCAAGTGCATGCCCGCATTCGAGACGAGGACTGACTCCCTGGGGAGACTCCAGAAGTACCCCAAGATCCATGTCAGCACTGGAGAGGAATCCTCAGGTTCCGGCCCTGACTCACACAAGGTCTTAGGCCCGGCATCGCGGGAGAGGAATCCCGAGAGGCCCCGAGGAACTCGCATGGGGACTGGCCTTTCCTGAGGCCACCAGAGCGGGTCCCTGAGGTCCCCGTCGTAAGTCGAGAGCACCTGCCGCAACTCGAGAAAATCCAGGAGGTTTTGCC
>NC_082741.1:25905000-25907500 GCF_016772045.2 Ovis aries | reverse complement strand
CCTAACCCTAACCCTAACCCTAACCCTAACCCTAACCCTAACCCTAACCCTAACCCTAACCCTAACCCTAACCCTAACCCTAACCCTAACCCTAACCCTAACCCTAACCCTAACCCTAACCCTAACCCTAACCCTAACCCTAACCCTAACCCTAACCCTAACCCTAACCCTAACCCTAACCCTAACCCTAACCCTAACCCTAACCCTAACCCTAACCCTAACCCTAACCCTAACCCTAACCCTAACCCTAACCCTAACCCTAACCCTAACCCTAACCCTAACCCTAACCCTAACCCTAACCCTAACCCTAACCCTAACCCTAACCCTAACCCTAACCCTAACCCTAACCCTAACCCTAACCCTAACCCTAACCCTAACCCTAACCCTAACCCTAACCCTAACCCTAACCCTAACCCTAACCCTAACCCTAACCCTAACCCTAACCCTAACCCTAACCCTAACCCTAACCCTAACCCTAACCCTAACCCTAACCCTAACCCTAACCCTAACCCTAACCCTAACCCCTAACCCTAACCCTAACCCTAACCCTAACCCTAACCCTAACCCTAACCCTAACCCTAACCCTAACCCTAACCCTAACCCTAACCCTAACCCTAACCCTAACCCTAACCCTAACCCTAACCCTAACCCTAACCCTAACCCAACCCTAACCCTAACCCTAACCCTAACCCTAACCCTAACCCTAACCCTAACCCTAACCCTAACCCTAACCCTAACCCTAACCCTAACCCTAACCCTAACCCTAACCCTAACCCTAACCCTAACCCTAACCCTAACCCTAACCCTAACCCTAACCCTAACCCTAACCCTAACCTAACCCTAACCCTAACCCTAACCCTAACCCTAACCCTAACCCTAACCCTAACCCTAACCCTAACCCTAACCCTAACCTAACCCTAACCCTAACCCTAACCCTAACCCTAACCCTAACCCTAACCCTAACCCTAACCCTAACCCTAACCCTAACCCTAACCCTAACCCTAACCCTAACCCTAACCCTAACCCTAACCCTAACCCTAACCCTAACCCTAACCCTAACCCTAACCCTAACCCTAACCCTAACCCTAACCCTAACCCTAACCCTAACCCTAACCCTAACCCTAACCCTAACCCTAACCCTAACCCTAACCCTAACCCTAACCCTAACCCTAACCCTAACCCTAACCCTAACCCTAACCCTAACCCTAACCCTAACCCTAACCCTAACCCTAACCCTAACCCTAACCCTAACCCTAACCCTAACCCTAACCTAACCCTAACCCTAACCCTAACCCTAACCCTAACCCTAACCCTAACCCTAACCCTAACCCTAACCCTAACCCTAACCCTAACCCTAACCCTAACCCTAACCCTAACCCTAACCCTAACCCTAACCCTAACCCTAACCCTAACCCTAACCCTAACCCTAACCCTAACCCTAACCCTAACCCTAACCCTAACCCTAACCCTAACCCTAACCCTAACCCTAACCCTAACCCTAACCCTAACCCTAACCCTAACCCTAACCCTAACCCTAACCCTAACCCTAACCCTAACCCTAACCCTAACCCTAACCCTAACCCTAACCCTAACCCTAACCCTAACCCTAACCCTAACCCTAACCCTAACCCTAACCCTAACCCTAACCCTAACCCTAACCCTAACCCTAACCCTAACCCTAACCCTAACCCTAACCCTAACCCTAACCCTAACCCTAACCCTAACCCTAACCCTAACCCTAACCCTAACCCTAACCCTAACCCTAACCCTAACCCTAACCCTAACCCTAACCCTAACCCTAACCCTAACCCTAACCCTAACCCTAACCCTAACCCTAACCCTAACCCTAACCCTAACCCTAACCCTAACCCTAACCCTAACCCTAACCCTAACCCTAACCCTAACCCTAACCCTAACCCTAACCCTAACCCTAACCCTAACCCTAACCCTAACCCTAACCCTAACCCTAACCCTAACCCTAACCCTAACCCTAACCCTAACCCTAACCCTAACCCTAACCCTAACCCTAACCCTAACCCTAACCCTAACCCTAACCCTAACCCTAACCCTAACCCTAACCCTAACCCTAACCCTAACCCTAACCCTAACCCTAACCCTAACCCTAACCCTAACCCTAACCCTAACCCTAACCCTAACCCTAACCCTAACCCTAACCCTAACCCTAACCCTAACCCTAACCCTAACCCTAACCCTAACCCTAACCCTAACCTAACCCTAACCCTAACCCTAACCCTAACCCTAACCCTAACCCTAACCCTAACCCTAACCCTAACCCTAACCCTAACCCTAACCCTAACCCTAACCCTAACCCTAACCCTAACCCTAACCCTAACCCTAACCCTAACCCTAACCCTAACCCTAACCCTAACCCTAACCCTAACCCTAACCCTAACCCTAACCCTAACCCTAACCCTAACCCTAACCCTAACCCTAACCCTAACCCTAACCCTAACCCTAACCCTAACCCTAACCCTAACCC